>NC_069503.1:927229941-927472441 GCF_027579735.1 Bombina bombina | reverse complement strand
ATATCCCTTCAACAGAAGACAAACATCTGAGAGTTTACGCTCTTAATTTTAAGTAACTGTTTCTAACCTTTGAATGATTATTTTTATATGTAAAGTTAGTTTATGGATAATCCAATAAACATTTATCACTACAAGCTGCAATACTTAAGAGTTTATTTTTGCTAATGAATTACTGAATTTACATGGTGACTCCATTCTACATATATTGAATCATGTTGCTCAATTAATCAGTACTATTATCCAGTAGAAGATATATTTTAATATTGCTATTTATTTTATAAGCATTGAAAAACTGGGAAAACTGTCTCAAAACTTGTCAAGTGATGACTATAGCCAATTATATATGTATCTAGCAGCATTTAAACTGCGTAATAATCCAGCTATTGTCTGGTAATTTACAGTGACCAAAGACATTAAGGAATGTGTCTGAAGACTGACAGTTCAAAAATATATTGCCTTAGGAATACCCAGCAGTGCAAATCTCCTGCAATGTCATACTGAGACAGAGTAGGCGGGAATAAAAGTTTCACTGATCAGATCATCAAGTGTAACTGTGTGTTAACTGGAATTAACCAAAGAGGGCAATCCCAGCCTTTAAATCCCCATAAATGACAGATGAGAACTGATGAACAATTTAACAGGCTGGTTGCTCTCTGGGTTTATCTGGGCTCATTGCCTAGTCTCTATTTAGCACAAAGTTAGGAGACTTAAAGAATCTAAGTTATTTGCCACAGGGAAGTTTCACATAGAATTCTATATGAGTTTTACATTCAGCGAAAATTATTCTATGATCACGTGACACACTATGGCTGCACATATATAATTACTACCAAAAATCGATGCACTGCAAACTTGGTGTTTACAATACAAGCCCAAAATCATTGTGATCTCTGAATCGTGTATAACTGCAAAAATACCTGACTCTGCCATTGCAATACATGGGTATTCATGCCATAGAATTGACAGAGCAAAAGAGAGGAGGCGGCATTGTAATTTATGTTGACAATTCCACAAAGTTCACCCCCACATAAAAATCTAGCTCTCCTGCCACCTTTGATTTCCTTTATGGCACAATTGAGATCCCATGCAGTAAATCAATCATTGTTGCAGGAATCTACCGCCCACCTAGCTCCCCTGTGCATTCCATTTCGGACATAGCACATCTCCTAAGTGAATCCATAGCTCAAAACCCAAAAAGTGAAATTTTGGTTTTTGGAGATTTTAATATTGATTGGCTGAATCCAAAAAATAACAGTTGTCGCTTGCTGTTTAAATCTTTGCAGCTAACACAATTAATGTCCTCCCCAACTCGCATAAACATCAAAAGCCATAATCATACCCTGCTCTACTGGATTCTCTCCACTTCTCCCGACCGAATCAAGGAGGCAGGTGTTCTCCCTAACAATTTCAGTGACCACTGCTTAGTGTACTGTGTGCGCAAAATAAAGGCAATTAAATCCTCTCCCAAGGTTAAAATCAACAGGTACTTCAAGAAATGGAATATTCAATCATTTCTAAATGACATCAAGAACCTTCCCTGGCACAGATTAAACTTAATCCCAGATCTAGACTCTGTAGTTGAATTCTTTCAGTCTGAACTCCTACAAGTTTAGAATTTACATGCCCCGCTGCGTAAGGTGAGAGTAAAAGGAGCACACTTCAATTGGATCACAGCTGACCTCATTCAAATGTACCAGTTTCAGGATTCATTGTGGTCAAAGTTCAAGCATACTAGCTCTATGAACGACCACTGTGTATATAGACAATGGCAAAATATATGCACTAAACAAACAAAATTGGCCAAGGCCCAATATTTCTGTGAAAATCTGAACAATAACATACAGTGGGGCAAAAAAGTATTTAGTCAGCCACCAATTGTGTAAGTTCTCCCACTTAAGAAGATAAGAGAGGCCTGCAATTTTCATCATAGGTATACCTCAACTATGAGAGACAAAATGTGGAAACAAATCCAGACAATCACATTGTCTGATTTGGAAAGAATTTATTTGCATATTATGGTGGAAAATAAGTATTTGGTCACCTACAAACATGCAAGATTTCTGGCTCTCACAGACCTGTATCTTCTGCTTTAAGAGGCTCCTCTGTCCCCCACTCATTACCTGTATTAATGGCACCTGTTTGAACTTGTTATCAGTATAAAAGACACCTGTCCACAACCTCAAACAGTCACACTCCAAACTCCACTATGGTGAAGACCAAAGAGCTGTCCAAGGACACCAGAAACAAAATTGTAGACCTGCACCAGGCTGGGAAGACTGAATCTGCAATAGGCAAGCAGCTTGGTGTGAAGAAATCAACTGTGGGAGCAATAATTAGAAAATGGAAGACATACAAGATTACTGATAATCTCCCTTGATCTGGGGCTCCACGCAAGATCTCACCCTGTGGGGTCAAAATGATCACAAGAACGGTGAGCAAACATCCCAGAACCACACGGGGGGACCTAGTGAATGACCTGCAGAGAGCTGGGACCAACGTAACAAAGGCTACCATCAGTAACACACTACGCCGCCAGGGACTCAGATCCTGCAGTGAGAGATGTGTTCCCCTGCTTAAGCCAGTACATGTCCGGGCCCGTATGAAGTATGCTAGAGAGCATTTGGATGATCCAGAATCGGATTGGGAGAAGGTCATATGGTCAAATGAAAACAAAGTAGAACTGTTTGGTTGAAACACAACTCGTCGTGTTTGGAGGAGAGAGAATGCTGAGTTGCAACCAAAGAACACCATACCTACTGTGAAGCATGGGGGTGGCAACATCATGCTTTGGGGATGTTTCTCTGCAAAGGGAACAGGACAACTGATCCGTGTACATGGAAGAATGAATGGGGCCATGTATCGTGAGATTTTGAGTGCAAACCTCCTTCCATCAGCAAGGGCATTGAAGATGAAACGTGGCTTGGTCTTTCAGCATGACAATGATCCCAAACACACCGCCCGGGCAACGAAGGATTGGCTTCGTAAGAAGCATTTCAAGGTCCTGGTGTGGCCTAGCCAGTCTCCAGATCTCAACCCCATAGAAAACCTTTGGAGGGAGTTGAAAGTCTGTGTTGCCCAGCGACAGCCCCAAAACATCACTGCTCTAGAGGAGATCTGCATGCAGGAATGGGCCAACATACCAGCAACAGTGTGCGACAACCTTGTGAAGACTTACAGAAAACGTTTGACCTCTGTCATTGCCAACAAAGGATATATAACAAAGTATTGAGATGAACTTTTGATACTGACCAAATACTTATTTTCCACCATAATATGCAAATAAATTCTTTCCAAATCAGACAATGTGATTGTCTGGATTTGTTTCCACATTTTGTCTCTCATAGTTGAGGTATACCTATGATGAAAATTACAGGCCTCTCTCATCTTCTTAAGCGGGAAAACTTGCACAATTGGTGGCTGACTAAATACTTTTTTGCCCCACTGTATCTAACCCTAGAAAGTTTTGGAAACTCACAAATAACTTACAAAATCCACCAATCCACTCCTAACCCTTCACAGTCAATGTGGATAACCAAAACCTGCAACTCCCCTTAGAAGTAGCAAATGCCTTTAACAATTATTTTGTCAGATGCTCCACCACCCTGATTGACAAACTAATAAATGGCACGCATCCTGAAACTACAAATGTGGATCAGGCCCCACTAAAACAGCAAAGACCAAATATAGAGAAGTTCAATTTTAGACCTGTACCCATCAATGTCGTTAAGAAACACCTTAACAATCTAAAAATGAAAAACCAGTCTGGACCTGATCAAATCCCCGCAATGCTGTTGAAGCTCAGTGTGCCGGCAATTGCTAAACCTGTCACAACCCTAATTAATGATTCCTTGATGTCTGGATACATACCCAAACTCTGGGAAACTGCAAGAGTAGTGCCTATTCATAAAAGTGGGGAGTTAACCTTGGTTTCTAACTATCGCCCTATATCATTGCTCCCAGTATTGTCAAAAATCTTAGAAAAATGCGTCCATATGCAATTATGCAAGTATTACCAACTTTCCAACTATCTGACCCCTGATCAATCAGGTTTTCGCCCGAATCACTCCACTACAATTGCCCTCCTAAAAGTTTGAAATGACATCCAACTGGCATGGAACAAGAAGACCTAACTGAAGCTATTTTCCTTGATTTTGCAAAGGCTACTGACACAGTAGACCACGACATACTACTGTTCAAACTAAGAAACTCTGGTATTGACGATCATCCGTTAACTTGGTTTAGATCATTTGTATCGGATGGATCACAATATGTCTCCATTTCTAACAGCGACTCCCTCCCTCTCCGAGTCATGTGTGGTGTTCCTCAAGGTTCCATTCTCGGCCCCCTACTATTCACATTATTTATAAATGATCTGCCCAATGTCTACAGATCCTCAACTGTACACATGTACGCAGACGACACAGTAATCTATGCAAACAAATCCGATCTGCCGCAGCTTGAAGCAGTGTTTCAAGACCAGTTCACAGAGGTAGAAAAGTGGATCTCAAAAAACAAACTCTTCCTAAACACTGACAAAACTGTCACAATGATCTTTGGTACAGGTCCTAAATTACACAAATTACAAAATTCCCATCTATGCATCAAAACAAAATCCAATTGCACACTGACCGCAGTCCACTCTTGGGTATGTTGTTAGACCCTAATCTATCTTTTGGCCTCCACATAGAAAAACTTGCATCTAAACTTTATCCAAAACTAGGTGCCCTGTTATGAAACAAATCTTGCCTCAGCCCTACAGTAAAGGAAAAGATTGTACAGCAAATGCTGATGCCTATTGTGGATTATGGGGACGTAGTATAAGCACCTGCACCGCAAACTCACCTTAACAAACTTAATACATTGTATAACTCGTTCTGCCGCTTTGTGCTACAATGTAATTACAGGACCCACCATTGTGACATGCTAAAAGAACTAATCTGGCTGTCGCTGGAATCCAGACGCACCCTCCATCTTTCCTGCTTTGTGTTTAAGAGCCTTTCTGGGAAGCTCCCATCCTACCTGAGCAGAATGCTCTCCCCGGCTATTCCCACCTCCTATAACCTCCGATCCAGTACCAGCACATTATTTAGCTTGCCTCAATACAAAAAGAAACAGCTGGATCGTCCTTTTCCTACAGAGAGCCACAGTTATGGAATGACCTCCCACACACTTTCAAACCTTTCCCAAGCCTAATATCCTTTAAGAGATCCTTCTCTACATATCTCAAAACAGAATGCACCTGTCATGGTTGATTATATAATTCCTACCCATTCTATGTAAAATGTTTGCATATATTGTGTATTATTATTATTGTTTTTGAATTTTATTGTACCCTATTGTATCAATGCAATGTTTTGTGGACCCAGGACATACTTGAAAACGAGAGAAATCTTAATGTATCCTTCCTGGTAAAATATTTTATAAATAAATAAATAAATAAATTATCAGTTATTTGTAGAGCGCCAACGGATTATGCTTCACTAAAACAGATTCTGCAGTGCTACATAAATGCCTCTTGTCACTGGCTCACCTGATGTGCTCAGCTAGGTCCCAGTAGTGCATTGCTTCTCCTTCAACAAAGTATCCAAAAGATTGAAGGAAATGTAATAACATAAGCAAAGCAGTTTAAAACAGTGTGCTGTATAAAAATAATGAAATAAACACGTTGGGTTCTATGTCCCTTTAGGTTGAAAAAGTAAACATTTGTGATATAAAATGGGAGAATAAACTGCAAAATAAAGAAATAACCACTTATACTAAAGATCTATCTTTATATCTGAAAATTGTGTTTTATTTCTAACACAAGGAAAGATTCAATGAACACTGTAAATTAGCAAAGTTAAAACCCAAACAAACGTTTGGCCTAAATTTACAGACTCATTAGGTTGCTTTAGTAAAGGCAAAATCTTGTTCCAAATTAATAAAATATTGCTTAATTTGTCTTTTCAACATTTGTTAGTGTCAGTTCCTGCCATTACATTCTATAGTTGCATGTGGTGCCCTTTACAGGATATCTCGCTCATTAAATACAAACTGCTTGCAATGTAGAAAACAAAATAATGTAAATATCTGCATGTTTTGCTGTGGTAAAGTTATCTAGTAGGAAAAAACAAAAGGTGCTTTCAGGGGCTGGCTGTGGGCATTCTGGGTTTGTTCTAGAGGTATGGCCAGACTTTTTTAACGTACAACTAGGCCCAGTTTCATAAAAACACTATTCTGCCTGTAAGGTAGTTAGTCTCGCGGTCATGTCTTGCTATTTGAAAACTGACAAGGTTTGTCTTAGCAATAAGCACTCTGAAAATTAACCAGCCAATAGAATTAGAGCTACTGAAATTATGATTTGAATGGCCAATAGGATTTCAGTAGCTCTCATCCTATTGGCTAATATGAACAAGGTACTCCAATATAAAAGAGGTACCTTCTAGGGCTGGGTGATTAACAACATATGCGGTTTTAAGCCGTGATTAACAGCCGCAATTTAAAAACCACAAGAGTCCATGGTTTTTATGGGGGGCGGGGCCTGGGGGGACTTCACGTCACAACGATCGTGCCGTGTGAATACAATGGAGGGAGTCGTCCCGGACCACCGGTAACTGAGCACATAGCTAGACAGAGGAGCCGTGCACATACAGCAGTTAAAAGAGGCGGCACTGTGGGGCATAGAAGAGTGGAGACACGTGGTCAAGGTTGGGGTTGGTTGCTTACTCAGGCGACTGGAAGCTGGAGGCAAGTAAGAAACTTGCACTACGGGCTGGATAAGGCAGCGTTCTAACTGCACTGCCACTGTCTGTAGGGTTATAAATAAAGTAAACAAGCGCCGGGGAGAGGGAGGGGAGGGAGGCTCCATGGAAGTGAAAGCAGTCTGAATAACAGATGTGGCACTGCTCTGGTATATACTTATACCTGGAGATTTATCCAATAAAATTGTTTGTTTTTATATTCATACATCTACACAGTAAGTAAAAAAAAATGTTTAAAGGCTAATTTTTTGCTTTACAAAGTTACAGTATTTATGCAATGTAGGTGTTTGAAAATAAAAACAATTATTTTATTGAATAAATCGCTAGAAAGAAGTATATGCAGCAAGTTATTCAGACTGCTTTCACTTCCACTGAGCCTGTCTCCCCCCTCCCTCTCTCCCCCGAGCTTGTTTAGAAAATGAAGGTGTTTTAGTAATTTTTAACAAAATCATGATTTTCATGATTCTCCATGTTGCCAAAGACTGCCCCCGCTGATGACCCTTCCGCGACTCAGAAGACCGCTCCACACCTCAGGGAAGGAGATAGAAGATGGTCCCGCAATGGATGAAGATGGTTCCGTCTGGATGAAGACTTTTCTCCGCATGGAATAAGATGGATGTCCAGACTTCAGGAATGGTGAAGTAAACTTTTTGAGTTTAGTATTAGATTTTTTTTTGGGGGGGGGGGGTTTAGATTAGGGCTTTTTTATTTTTTAAAGGGCAGCAAAAGAGCTGATTGCCCTTTTAAGTGCAATGCCCATACAAATGCCCCTTTAGGGGCAATGGGTAGATTAGATTTTTATAGAGTTATGTCTTTTTTATTTTGGGGGGATAGGTGGGGGATTACTGTTAGTTAATTAATTTGAATTTTTTTTTAGGTAAAAGAGCTGATTTCTTCAGGACTTCTTCAGGACAATGCCCTACAAAAGGCCCTTTTAAGGGATATTGGTAGTTTAGTCTTAGATTAGGCAGTATTTTTTATTTTGGGTGCCTTTTTTGTTTTTATAGGGGTATTAGATTAGGTTTAATTTTAAAATTTTTGGTTCATTTCATTAATTTTTTATGTAATCAGCTTTTTTATTTAAATTTAATCTTAGGTTTTATTTTTTTATGCAATGTTAGGATTTTTTCATTTAATTTTAAATTAGGATTATTAATTTTGGTGTTTTTAATTAATATATTAGTAAAATAGTCTTTTAGGGATTTAAACTTTAATTAGGTAGATTGCATTGTGGGGGTTAACGGATTAGGGGTTAATAGGGTAATTAGGTACTTTGCATTGTGGGGGATGGCGATTTAGGGATTAATAGTTATAATAGGTAGTTTGCGATGTGGGGGTTGGAGGATTAGGGGTTAATAGTGTAATTAGATACTTTGCGTTTTGGGTGGGTGGGGTATTAGTGGTTAAAGGGACAGTCAACACCAGAATTGTTGTTGTTTGTTTAAAAAGATAGATAATCCCTTTATTACCCATTCCCCAGTTTTGCAAAACCAACACTGTTATATTAATAATTTTTTTATTTCTGTGACTAACTTGTATCTAAGCATCTTCTGACCACCCCTAATCACATGACTTTTATTTATTATCTATTGACTTGCATTTTAGCCAATTAGTGCAGTGTCTGCCACTAGCCACAGGCGTGATCACAATGCTATCTATATGGCCTACATGAGCTTGCTCTCCCCTGCTGTGAAAAGTAAATAAAATAGAGGCAGTCTTCAAGGGCTTAGAAATTATCATATGTGCCACTGCCTTCCTAGGCTTGCTTTCAACTAGAATACCAAGAGAACAAAGCAAAATTGTTGATAAAAGTAAATTGGAAAGTTGTTTAAAATTACATGCCATATTTGAAAAATTAAAGTTTTTTTTGGACTTGACTGTCCCTTTAATAACTTTATTAGTACTTTGTGATGTGGGGGTTGGCAGATTGTGATGTGGCGGTTGAGAGGAACATATTGCACATGCGTTAGGTGCTTGTTAATACTTCCAGGGAGTTAGAGTGCTCATATACTCAGCGCAAGGTTTTCTGTGCCTGCCTATGTCTGGCGAGGTGAAAATGGAGTAAAATGTCTCCATTTTCACAGCGTAAGTCCTTAGTTTATCGGAGTAAAAACAGCTGCCGACAGATGAAATATACATTTGAATGCGGCACCGTATATATGATCGCAACATCTATCTAAAAATAGTCGAAGCCAGCTTTAGGGATCGAGCCCTATATTTTCTAGGAACACACAGTTCCCATAGACAGAAAAAAAGGCACTGAAAAATGCCTTTACATTGCGAACACCCCACTCCCATCAACCAAAAACTGCCTAGTGCAGTTGTTTTACATTAAAAAAAAATGCTTTTTTAAAAATAATAACTATAATACTCTCTATTTAAAGGGCATTTGCGGGCACTTTTAGTTAATTATCGTGCACCCGCAAACGGGTAAATTTGCCCATTTGCAGGTGTGCGATAATTTAGTACTCCACTTGTAATCTAGCCCTAAATTGAGTTAAAAAAGTAGTGTGCCTGTATAATCTTTACTTTAAATACAGAAAGTTGTGAATCAAATGAGTGGCTACAACATTTTGTGGTTCATTTTGCTTCAATTGCAAGACTTTTTCCCAGGTCTCAGAGTTTCAAGCTTAAATAAAAGCCAGTTATTAAACATACAACTTAAACTTGTAATATCTATCGTTTGCCTTTAATCATTTTACTCCATGTCTCAGCTATTCCTCATCACCCCTTTTATCTATGAACTTAAGTGCCCATTATCCTGTACAGCAGCTTTAATCTATCAACCTAAGAGCCTTCTATCTTATACAGTACATTGGATATAGTTGCTATAACTTCTGCTTACATGCAGGGTCCTCAAACATTCTGTTTAAAGGGGCATTGAAGAAAAAAAATATATAGTTTTGTGATTTAGGTACGAGTGTATAATTGTAAACACAAAATAAATACGAAAACACACAGTGTATATTTTTTTAAAAAATAATGCATCTATATTATCAAATGCACCTCTTTATCAGTAAGAGCATACTTAGGTATGTTTAGGAGTGTGCATTATATTAACAACATTATATTAACAACATTGCTGCAAATACAGCTGCAATATAGTGCTTAAACCACTCCTGAGCATATCTACATCTGCTGTCAAGGAAAGCAGCTAGGTTTCAACAAATAATTCCAAACGATAGAAAAGAGGAAAGTTTAATAATTGAAATAAATTTGAAAGTTTTTGTAAGTGTACACATCTTGAAAGTTTAATATTGATTTGTATGGACCTTTAAGATAATTTATTTTTTGTTTTGACAAATCTTGTGTAACCGATATACTATTTGTAATAATGCTGTCGCATATGGTACCTGTAAACAAATGTTATAGGGACAAGAACCGCCATTATGTTTTGTGATTTAGACAGAGCACACCATTTTTTAAATAAAGTTTCCGATCTATTTCTATAGTGAAATGTACTTAAAGGGATAGTCTAGGCCAAAAAAACGTTCATGATTCCGATAGAGCATGTAATTTTAAATAATTTTCCAATTTAATTTTATCACCAATTTTGCTTTGTTCTCTTGGTATTCTTAGTTGAAAGCTTAACCTAGGAGGTTCATATGCTAATTTCTTAGACCTTGAAGGCCACCTCTTTTCAGAATAAATTTTAACAGAATTTCACCACTAGAGGGTGTTAGTTCATGTATTTCATATAGATAACACTGTGCTCATGCACGTGAAGTTATCTGGGAGCAGGCACTGATTGGCTAAACTGCAAGTCTGTCAAAAGAACTGAAATAAAGGGGCAGTTTGTAGAGGCTTGGATACAAGATAATCAAAGAGGTTAAAAGTATATTAATATAACTGTGTTGGTTATGCAAAACTGGGGAATGGGTAATAAAGGGATTATCTATCTTTTAAAACAATAAAAATTCTGGTGTAGACTGTCCCTTTAATTCCCAAAATATTTTTTATTGAAGGGCATACCTAGACAGGTAGTGTGAATGTGTCTGGAGCACTTACATGGCAGCAAATACTGCTGCCATCTAGTGCTCTTACAATTGTATACCATTTTTAAAAGTATTGCAAAAGGTGCATGCTCCAAAACCTATATACCTGCTTTTCAACAAAGGATACCAAAAGAAAAAATAATAATTTGATAATAGAAGTACATTGGAAACCTTTTTTTTAATTGTATGCTGTATCTAATTGATGAAAGATAAAAACTGGGTTTTGTTTCCATTAAATTAAATAACAAATATAAAAATTTTTTTAGCTAATAGACTGAAACATATTTTACCCAATATTATACACCCTGACCAGGTGGGATTTATTAAGGAGAGGGAAGCCCCGGACAACATCCGTAGGATGGTGTCGGTAATAGATATTTTACGTGATCATGGAGTGCCTTCTCTGATCCTATCATTGGATGCGGAGAAGGCATTTGATAAGGTTGATTGGGGATATATGCTAGCATTGTTGACAGCACTGGGTTTTAAAGATAGATTTTTACAGGCTATTAAAGGGCTATACTCGGCACCCACAGCGCATGTCAGAGCAATAGGACACCAGCCAGAAATATACACATTCTAAATGGAACAAAGCAGGGATGCCCGCTCTCGTCTCTGTTATTTGCTATATGTATTGAACCATTGGCTGCTTATATACGCAATTGTCCAGATATAACTGGTCTGGAGGTGGGGGATTTTCATCACAAAATCACTCTATTTGCGGATGACGTGTTGCTTGCTATCTCAAGGCCATTGATGTCGTTACCCCATGTATATCAAGCAATACATTCATTCTCCCAGATATCTGGTTATAAAATCAATGCGGATAAATGCGAGGCACTTCCCTTGTCTTTGCCCAAACACACCATAAAACTAATTGAGGCAAATTTTGATTTCAGATGGGTACCAGAAGGGCTAAAATACATAGGCATAAAGTTAACGACACACTCTTCAAAATTATATGCGGCGAACTATATTCCCATGTTCAAAACCATTAGATCAGATTTAGGGAAATGGAAGAAATTAGGTTTTTTTCGTGGTATGGGAGATTGTCAGCTGTCAAGATGACAATTTTGCCCAGAATTCTATATTTATTTAGAGTGCTCCCAATTAAGGTCATTGTCTCAGATATAGCCAATTTACAGAGAGATATACATAGCTTTTTAAGAGATAATAAACATCCGAGAATTCCACAACACATCCTTAACAGGCATAGACAATTAGGGGGGGTGGGAGCCCGGAATCTACTGGATTACTACAAAGCAGTGAGATTGGCCCAAGACTCTATACTAGGCAGAACACAGGGAGATATCCTTTGGCCCATTTTGGAGGCAAAGATGACAGGACAGGAGACTCCGGATGATATTCTCTGGCAAGACAAGCTATATAGTGATCGCAGTTTATACCAGAATAAAGTTACGCAAATTACTAAACAGCAGTGGACATCACTAAGTCAGTCAGGGAAAATATTTCCTACACACTCAATGATAATGCCCTTAAAAAACATTATAAATGAGGAGTTTAAACACCATATTAAGAAGTGGGAGAACAAAGGGTTATATAGGGTGGCAGACTTGCAATCCCAGGGTAAGATACTGACTTTCATCCAACTTCAGCAGAGACTGGATCCCCTCCCACTACACTGGTTCTTATACCTCCAGATAACTTCAGCTATAAAGACTTATCTAACCAAAAGCAAGACACACAGTCGACAGACAACGTTAGAGCAACTATGCACTTCACTTACCAGACCCAAAAGAGCAATTTCTAGACTTTATACCTCCATTCAGGAAGCTAGGATCTGTAATAAAACCACGTTAATGTTGAAATGGGAAACAGATCTGGATAAGGAGTTAGAACTAAATAAATTGAGTGAAACATTACACCAGGCCAGTGAAGGTCTTATTAGTGCTGACCTGAGAGAAAATGTGCTAAAAACATCCTTTAGATGGTATCTGACACCAATAAAGACAGCTCATATGGGAAAGGAGAGCTCCAACTTTTGCTATAGAGGTTGTGAGGTAAGGGGGTCATATATCCACATGTGGTGGAAATGTCCAAAGGTCAAGAGTATATGGAAGGAACTATCCTCACTACTGAGTAAGGTACTAGATGAACGGATTTCTCTCACCCCTGCTCAGGCATTGTTACACGAAAGCATACCTGGGCTGAACAGATATATTGATACCTTTATTAGAATTCTATGTACAACAACGAGAATAGTTATAGCTAAGTACTGGAAGATGGCAGTACCATCATGGTCAGAAGTGTTAGCTAGAATTCAGTTGGTGTATCTGATGTATGAGTCAGCTGCATCTATACAGGACACAGTTTCAAAAGGTCTGGTATTATTGGATAATGGAGAATAGCCATAATGTGGGAGTTAGGGTAAGGGAGGAAGCTGGAAGAGTAAGGTAAGATGACCATGTCCTATTGAGAGGAGGTGAAAGGGGATGAATAAGATGACTGACATTTATAAATCGGATATAAAAGAATAGAGCCAGATGAGTTAGTAGTCTTTAGATACGATAAGAGTAAATTGTACGGTGATGAAGTGTTAATCTATTTTTCTATTTTGTGCACTTTTCCTTTTTTTGTTTCTTGCTTTTAGTTTGGTTTATGTTCTTCGTTCTTATATTGTAGTTGATGAGATTAAAGTATAACACTGGGATCCCCCACATACAGATAATCCCTTATGAGAATATTATACTGATAGAGAGTTTAAAAAATGACTAAAGGGAATACATGTTGAAAACAAATAACCCCTCCAGGTGTAGTGTTACAAACTGTAAAAAATGCATTGGTATGGGTCCTTGAAGGTTGTAGCATGGAAATTTTCCTGAAGATGTCTAAGAAATCTCAAGCATGGACCTTTGAGAGACTACATAATAATAGAACTCTTTTATAACAAGACATTCTTTATTCTGACAACTTTATATGTATTCTGAACTCTAAAGTTTGTTTTGGGTTATGTCTTTGTAGAAAACTTTATGTAACTTTTTCGATATTATTGTTGGAGGAGTGTGGGTAATAAAAAACTATTTCATCTAAATTAAATAACAAAAAATAATGTGTGACATTGCAGGGTACACTACCCTCTAAAACACTGAAAACAGAAGAAATTCTTGCCATTCATTAATAAATTTGCATTTAATCATGAAATTCTTACATTTATAATGTAGGAAACAAGAATAGCTGTGATGTGATTTTATCCATTTTATAAATTATTCAATGGCTAGATCACATTGTTATATATTGTGGTAGATAAGATTGTATTTGAATTTGATAATACAGCTAGTAATCCACAAGTTTAGTCATATAGAGGGAATACTAAATACTACTATGATAGTTTGTGTAATATATAATTCTACTCTTTTCAACAATATTCTCATTTAGGAGCTAGAAATTTCACCTAACTATATATTTATATATATATATATATAACAGAAGCAGCTTGCAGAACAGGATTCCGGTGTTTTGGATTGATCTTCTGGCCATGCACAGAGGGGTTGGTGATGCTGGTGAGTGCTGATCTTATTGTAAATTTATATATATATATATATATATATATATATATATATATATATATATATATATATATATATATATATATAAATGCTGAATTCTCGTTTCTGAGAAGAAAACTCAATGCCTGAACACCTAATAAATTCTAAAAGTTGGCAATGACCGCGGCTTCTTAAATTAAGTTTCTGGCGAGCCGGAAACTTTGGCGTGGGGAAAGCAGGATCCGCTGCTTGTTAAATCTAGCCCATAATGTCAACCTTGCAGCTTGTTTAGACTCCATTCTAGGGTTAGGGCTAAAGTTAAACACTTATCTGCAAGAGAGCAATTTCTAAATGCAAAGATTTTAGCATGGAACTTATAATGACACAAATTATTATATAAACAATTGGCTTCTAAGCAACATATTGAAACAATGATCTGCATTTAAAGGAAATGCATTGTTATCTTGTTAGTGACATTTAAAAGGCTGTACTATTTTACAGCCCAGCTATACACCCTTTGCAAAACTCGGTGGAACCAGAGTACTAGCTACGCTTTTCTGATGGCTGAAGTACACACTTCAGGTCCCTTTAAGGAGGGGGAAAGGCACAACATACAAAAGTAAATTACAGGAATAGCAGACAAGATAAATAATACAATGTATGCCACTAGGTATAAAACTACATTTACGGGCAGATTTATCTTTGTGTTTAATGTCTCTTTAACAGGAATTATTGCATTATTTCAATGTTAAAATTTGTACCAACAGCATTATTTTTTATTTGCTCTTTCTTTAAAATGTAATTAAAGGGATAGTAAACACCAAAAATTGTATTATTTAAAAAGATAGATAACCCCTTTATTTACCACTCCCCAGTTTTGCATAACCAACACTGTTATATAAATATATTTTTACCTCTGTAATTAACTTGTATCTAAGCTTATGCACAAATCTGTGAAGGAAATCACAAAGAGAGAGGGTGCCTCCTAGTGCAACTCTGTGGGAATAGTTGTAATCACAGATCAGGTAGATAGTATAATACTCACAAAATCAGCAGCACCCATGTTCTAATTGATGCAGGCTGGGGAATTACAGTGACCCAGCTACACTGATCCTGCAACAGGATGTTGGATCCAGGTAATCCAGGGAACAAGAAAGGCTCAGGCTTCCACAACGTAGTTAAAAAGGTGATTTATTAAAAGTAAGGATGTGTACAATACATCCAAACCAAAATAATAAAAACAAATGTTTTAAAAAACAGATGCAACGCGTTTCTCAGCCAGACTGGCTGTTTCATCAGGCATCTCTCTTAACAGTGGAAGCTCTGGCTTTTTATAACACATAAAATATGGTTAACCCCCCTACCCCTCCCCTAGCCCCATGTTAAAACAATTAAGCTAATTAACATTTTACTATTGACAGCAGGTAAATATGCAAATAGCAAATGGTTATAATGAAAAAACACACATGCCTTATTCACAAGCCTATAGTAAATAATGACAATAAAACACCATATTCCCCAATCATGTGCAAAATAGAATATTCCATCTGCATAGGCAAGGCATAGCACTTAGGTGGCAAAGTACAGACAAACCCTCCATCTAAAGATCAGTCCACGCCATTTTACCCTGTGTTATAATCATAAAAACAGATAACATAAATATGTCTGCGCAAACCCACATACCTTATCCCAAGAAGTGTAGGAATGTAATCAATCAACAATTGATTAAGATTTTACCTTTATTTTCTGAATTGATAGGAGTCTCATTTTTTGAAACAATAAATTATATGTACACGGTGTGATATTTATTAAGTGTCATCAAAGCTTCTGATTGGTAATCAAACAATGCTGTTATGGAGTCTTACATAGTCGCTGTGCTAAAAAACTATTTCACCAAGTGATCGCACTAAAAAAAGGCACATTGAACAATGCCAGATGTAAAAAAACCTTTCTTGTTCCCTGGATTACCTGGATCCAACATCCTGTTGCAGGATCAGTGTAGCTGGGTCAATGTAATTCCCCAGCCTGCATAAATTAGCACATGGGTGCTGCTCATTTTGTGAGTATTATACTATCTACCTGATCTGTGATTACAACTATTCCCACAGAGTTGCACTAGGAGGTGCCCTCTATCTTTGTGATTTCCTTCACAGATTCCAGTCTCTTCACCCTTCTTCACGAGAGGAGCTGCCTATCATATAGGAGGACATATTCAGACGAACCTCTACAACAGATGTACTTTTTTGGAATCCATTTACACTGGACTTACACTTATTAGACCTCCATTTATTGGACTCAGCTAAGTTTACCAATATGGTGTAATGTTTTATTAATATATAACTACTGTATGGTTATTGTATATCATAGATCAATATACTATATTGCTTTACCAACTAACTTTAGACTGGGGTATTATACACTGGTCCCTATACTTTTTACTTCATATACTAGTCCTAAATTCATATTAGGAATTTGATTTAATTTCCATCTAACTACTGGTTTATTCATTTGTTAGTTGGGATCATACCAGTTTTGATATTTCCTACCAGTTGGCTAAAGGCCTTTGTTGCTACACCTAGACATTGCCAGTCTTATAGCGCCCCCTAGGGTTGCACACTCAGGTGTTAGCAACAGTTTGGATTGATCTAAGCTTATGCAGACTGCCTCCTTATCTCAAATTTGTTGACAGACTTGCATTTCATGCCATTAGTGCTGACTTATTTATATGAAACACATGAACTAACGCCCTCTAAAAAAAAACTGCCAAATGCATTCAGATAAGAGGCAGCCTTCAAGGGCTTAGAAATTAGCATATGAGCCTACCTAGGTTTAGCTTTCAACTAAGAATACCAAGAGATCAAAGCAATTTGATGATACAATATAAATGATGCTTACCTGATCATTTCATTTCCATCATGGGGAGGAGAGTCCATGACTTCATTCATTACTTGTGGGAATTAAGAACCTGGCCCCCAGGAGGAGTCAAAGACACCCCAGCCAAAGGCTTAAATACCTCCCCCACTTCCCTCATCCCCCAGTCATTCTGCCGAGGGAACAAGGAACAGTAGGAGAAATATCAGGGTATAAATGGTGCCAGAAGAATAATATTAATTTTAGGTCCGCCCACAGGAGCAACAGACGGGAGCCGTGGACTCTCCTCCCCATGATGGGAATGAAATTATCAGGTAAGCATAAATTATATTTTTCATCTAACGGGGAGGAGAGTCCACGGCTTTATTCATTACTTGTGGGAACAAATATCCAAGCTCTAGAGGACACTGAATGAAAAAACGGGAGGGCAAATAAGGCGGACCCTAATCTGAGGACACCACAGCCTGTAAAACCTTTCTCCCAAAAAATGCTTCAGCCGAAGCAAAAATGTTAAATTTGTAAAATTTTGTAAAGGTATGTAAGCATGACCAGGTAGCTGCCTTACAAATCTGCTCCATAGAGGCCTCATTCTTGAAGGCCCAAGAAGAAGCCACAGCTCTAGTTGAATAAGACGTGATCCTCTGAGGAGGCTTATGTCCCGCTGTCTCGTAGGCCAAGTGAATTATGCTCCTCAACCAAAAGGACAAAGAAGTTGAAGAGGCCTTCTACCCCTTGCACTTCCCTGAATACACCACAAAAAGAGATGAAGACAGTCTGAAATCCTTTGTAGCCTGAAGATAAAACTTCAAAGCCCAAACTACATCCAGATTATGAAGTAACCTCTCCTTAGGAGAAGAAGGGTTAGGACATAAAGAAGGAACAACTATTTCCTGAATGATGTTAAGGGTAGACACAACCTTGGGAAGAAATCCCAAACCAGTGCGAAGAACAGCCTTATCAGCATGAAAAACCAGATAAGGAGGCTCATATTGCAAGGCTGCCAACTCAGATACTCTGCATGCTGATGCAATAGCCAACAAAAACAGAACCATCCAAGAAAGTAACTTAATGTCAAGTCGGTGCATATCCTCTTCAAAACCAAGTTTAAGCTCCAGGGAGGAGCGAATTGTCTAAAAACAGGCCTGATTCTAGACAGAGCCTAATACAAAGACTGGATATCAGGAAGCTCAGTGAGCCTCTTGTACAAAAGAACAGGTAAAGCCGAAATCTGTACTTTCAAGGAACTGATGGCAAGCCCCTTCTCCAGTCCATCCTGGAGAAAGGACAGAATCCTGGATACCTTAACCTTGTGCCAAGAATAGCCATGTTTCTCACACCAGGACAAGCAAGTCCTCCACAATTTATGAGAAATGTGATGAGTGACTGGCTTCCTGGCCTGAATGAGAGTATCAATCACTCTCTCAGAGAATCCTCTCCTAGCTAAGACTAAGCGTTCAATCTCCATGCAGTCAGCTTCAAGAGAATCTAGATTTTGATGTTGAAAAGGACCCTGTACCAACAGATCCCTGTGACAGGGTAACCTCCATGGAGGAGACGACAAGATCCACACTAGGTCCGCAAACAACTCGAGGTAGAAGTGGCCACGGTGAAAAAATGTAAACTAGGTTGAACCCCCAAGGAACCACTAAGGCATCTGTCAGCTCTGCCTGGGGATCGCTGGATCGTGACCCGTATCTGGGTAGCTTGCAATTGAGTCTGGACGTCATGAGAAAAATCTCTGCAAACACCTCGGGATGGAGAGACAATTCCCCCGGATGGAAGGATTGCCTGCTTAGAAATTAGAAAATCCACTTCCCAGTTGTCCACACCGGGAATGTGGATTGCTGAGAGCAAGCAGCTGTGGGACTCTGTCCATTCCAATATCCGAAAAACCTCCCTCATTGCTAGGGAGCTTCATGTCCCACCCTGATGGTTGATGTAAGCCATCGAGGTAATGTTGTCTGTCTGGAACCTGATGAAGTTGAACGACCCCAGGAGAGACCATGCTTTCAGAGCATTGTAGATCACTCAAAGTTCCAGAATATTGATCGGAAGGAGAGACTCTTCTCAAGACCACCTTCCCTGTGCCATCCTGGCACCCCAAACAGCACCCCACCCTGCTAGACTCGCGTCCGTGGTCACAATCTTCCAGGACGGTCTCAGGAATGATGTCCCCTGGGACAGTTGTTGCAGACAGATCCACCAAGAAAGGGAATCCCTCATCTTAACACTTAGAGAAATCTGTTGATCGCTGTTCCACTGCCTCAACATGCACAGCTAAAGAGGTCTGAGATGGAACCTGGCAAATGGAATGACATCGATGCTGGACACCATGAGCCCGATAACCTCCATACTCTGAGCCACTGAGGGACTGGAGGAGGACTGAAGGGCAAGACAGGTGGATGCTATCTTCCTGCATCGCTGATCTGTGAGAAATATCTTCATTGATATAGAATCTATTATTGTTCCCAGGAACTCCACCCTATTGCTGGGAATCAGGGAGCTCTTTCCTGAGTTTATCTTCCAACCGTGAGATTGGAATAACGAAAGAAGGGCCCTGGAGTGATCCTCTGCAAGACTGAATGACGGCACCTGGACTAGGATGTCGTCCAGATAGGGCGCCACAACAATGCCTCTGGATCTAGCCACTGCAAGTACCGCCCCCAGAACCTTCATAAAGACTCTCAGGGCCGTCGCCAGACAAAAGGTAAGGGTCACAAACTGGAAATGTTGGTCCAGAAACGCAAATCTCAGGAACCTGAAGTGATCCCTGTGGATCGGCACATGAAGGTAGGCATCCTTCAAATCTATTGTCGTCATGAACTGACCCTCTTGAACTAGGGGAAGAATCGATCTGATCGTTTCCATTTTGAATGATGGAACAGCCAGAAATTTGTTTAAACATTTTAGGTCTAGAATTGGGTGGAACGTGCCCTCCTTCTTTGGGACCACGAAAAGTTTTGAATAGTACCCAAGACCCCTTTCTGCTGGGGGTACTGGTACAATAACTTAGATAGAAGAGAGATCCCTCACACAGTCTAGAAAGGCTTCTCTTTTTTCTGGTCTGAAAGACAGATTTGACAGGAGGAATCTGTCCCTGGGCGTGATGAGATTTGAACCCTATCCTTTATCCCTGGGCAACAACCTCCAGAACCCAAGGGTCCTGAACATTCTGAAACCAGGCCTCTGAGAAGATAGATACTCTGCCCCCAACTTGGTCCGGAGACCGGTCGAGGGCCGCCCCTTCATGACTTGTCCGCTTTCGTGGCGGGCTACTGGCGTTGGGCCTTGTCCGCACGAAAGGGACGAAAAGTTGATCCCTTAGGCTTAACCTTTTTATCCTGTGGTAGGAAAGTGTCGTTGCCTCCCGTAACCATAGATATGATCGAGTCCAATCCTGGACCGAACAGGATCTTTCCCTGAAAGGGCAGGGATATAAGTCTGGACTTAGAGGTCATGTCCGCAGAGCACGATTTTAGCCACAGAGCCCTGAGGGCTAATACGGAAAAACCTGACACCATCGCGTTCAGGTGAAAATAATTAGCATATTGGCATCACAAATAAAAGAATTAGAGACCCTCAAAGCCTTAATTATCTCCTGTATCTCGTATCTTGACCATGTCAGACAGAGACTCGCACCAATATGTTTCAGCTCCGCTGCAGGCGGAAAAACAAACACCGTATGTTGGAACATCTTTCTTAACATGTTCTCCAACTTTTTATCCATGGGCACTTTAAATGATGAACTATTCTCAAGAGGAATCATTGTCCACTTCGCGAGCGTAGAGATAGCACAATCCACCTTAGGGATAGTCCCCCATAGCTTGAGCTGAGAGTCTGGGATGGGAAACAGCTTTTTAAAAGGAAGAAGAAGGGGAAAAGGAAGAACCTAATCTCTCCCATTCATTCTTAATAATGTTAGCCATCTTAACAGGAACCCAGGAAGGTCAGGAGGTACCACCCTGTCCTCATACACTTTATCAAGCTTAGGAATCAAAGGTTCCTCCGGTAGTTTCAGTTCAGGAACCTCGAGGGTAGCAAGTACCTGTTTCAGCAAAAAGCGCAAGTTCTCTATCCTAAACCTAAAGTCAGGCTCCTCTGCAGCGGGAGCCTTAGATGACATGGACTCCGACCCAGAAGGAACGTCCTGCGAAAAGTCAGAGTCGTTGGAGTCAGCGGATAAACTTTCCAATATATCCATTGGAGTATAGGACCCCTGGGCCGGATCGCCATATATACGATTGCTCTTGGCAGAACGTTGTAAGGCACTTATAACCTTAGAGACAGCTGTTTGCAGTTGATCCGCAAAATCTGACGGCTTTAGTACGGACTATGTAACTCTAAATAAAAATGGCACCTTTATAACCTCCAATGGCCAGGGCACTCACCACCTCCTATGACCCGGACCACAGAACCGATATGTCTCCTGTGCCGCCAGTCAAGTCAGGAAGTCGATAGGAATGCCTCGCAGGACATCCCCTGCACTAGGGAGAAAACACACCAAATCTACCGTGCAAATACTCCCAGAAATGAAACTAAAGTACACCCATTCCCAGAGCCACATCTCACACATATCGCAGCAATGACACAACAAACAATAATATGTACAAGAACCCCCTGTTCAATAATCCCCCTACCAGGGATATTAACCCTTGATTCTATAAAGATAAGAGATATCACACTGTGACCCTGTCTTCTGCGTTATCATTATGTGTATAAAAAAAATGAAACTATCTTACCAGAATCTACGCCGTGAAACTGGAACACGGCTTCTCAAGTGTGACAGTGTAGTAGCATCGCTCCTGACATGGACTTGAGTGTAGAAAGCAGGCAGCGAAACTCGTCAACGCTGATTGCTTATGGAGCTGTTAATCTGAGTCGGTATGGTTTCGCAGAAAGACTCTCCCTGTCTCTCCGGACTCTAACTTTCACCCAAGCTCTCACTGAGAGGCTGACAGGGCTAGTTAAAACTCCAGTCCCATCTGACTTCCGGCGGACGGGCATGGAGTAAGCAGCTCACTCTCAGAGCTCAGTGAAAATCCTGTCAGCAACTCCGAAGTTTCAGGGAAAACTATCATCTGGACTCTATTTAAGCTGGAGACAATCATCTCTCCCCCACCGGAGCATATTTAGCACAGAAGTGTGTGAAATACCACCCGACCCCCCTCCACAGCCACTTAAGCCTGTACCCAGATAAGCGGTGAAGCGGACCACACTTTAAGAAGCAGGAGAGAAACATAAAGGAGAGCAGCGGACAGCAGCTGCCTGACTAACTAGATGCACGCCACAGCCACCCGCCATCACAAGTTAGGTCTGCGGGCCTCAGGTCATATCCATGTGGACGCTGTCCGTGTGTGAGAGACACGCAAGGGTCCGACTGGCAGACGGCACTTACAGGCACTGAGCAGTTACCCTTCAGAAGAAACAGACCTGAGACAGGTGCTTACAGCCTCTAACCCTCCGGCTTCTAAGTGATGACTAACAGATGCCTGGATCAGAGTGGCTGGATTCACAAAAAGGCGTGAAACCGCCAACGAAATCTTGGCACCGGATCTGACAGCCTTCACTTGCTGGATAGCAAGGCGCCCCCCTGAACATCAAAAGGGTCTTCAAAGCCTCAGGGGTGTCACTGTAGAGCCTCATCTAGGGACCGCCTTACCGGTTGACGGTCACCTGACTTGGTAAAGTACTAACCCCCATGAGTACATGCCACTTACACCCCAAGCCACTTTACAGAGGGACACCTGGGTAGACTGAGACTGTAAGCTTGCACATATTACACGAGAGAAGATTGGCATAAGCTGAAGTGGGTGAGACACTACACACTGCATAAGCATATATGCTGCATGGGGGACAAAAGTGGTTATGACCCCAGCAAATGAATGCTTTTTGTCTACCTGACATCACCCTAAGCTCAGGTCCCCGCCATTGAAGCCTGTTTGACACTCGTATCTCAGATTGGGACAGCAGCAACAGACTTTCACCTCTGAAACAGCTTTTTTTTCTCTCTTTCTAATAAAGCCCACATGCTGCATTGCCCTGAAATTGAAGGCACAGAATCCACGCTGTAGGGCCTCCTTAGTAAAGCCACATAATACACTTCAGTGAGGATTCCTAAACCTGAGGAAAAGGAAGGCTGCCCATACATACTCTATCTGCTATAAAGTGGGCTTTGCATATGTGCATTGTGTACTGCTGTGTTTGTCTGTAGACAGGGAATTAATCTGTGACTGTTTGAATGTTAAGAGATTTGCATGATAACACTATCAGCTAAAACTGTCTTCTAATAACAACAGATATAACTTCTTTTTTCTTTTTTTTCTCTGCTCTATATGAGATCTTATGACAAATTTCTATAGAGCTGTTTCTGTATGGTGAAATTTCTAGAACCCTCTAAAATGTCTAGCAAAGGCAAGAAGAATGATAGGAAGCAGAGGGGCAACTTAGATAAGTCTGCCACTTCCTCAAACAAAAATGGTGAGGCCATGTCTGATCCCAAAGAATCTCATGCTAGTTCAGCAATTAACCTCTTTATTTATGCCCAAAATAGATAATATCCAGAGGGGTTTAGATTCTCTATCTGGTGGAGTCAAGCAAATAACAAATCGATTTAATGAAGCGGAAGAAAGAGTTTTGAGAACTGGAGGACTTTAATGTCGCCTATAAAAAAAAGGTTGAAGACCTAACACACCAGAACCAGATCCTCCATCAACGCTTGGAGGATCTGGAAAACAGATCCAGGCAGAACAATGTAAGGTTAGTGGGCCTGCCTGACTCTATCAAGCCATCAGAAATTATCAATTTCATTGCGCAAACTCTCCTGTCCCTTTTAGGCATCACCGCAGGAACCCTTAGGGGCAGTGTAGAGAGAGCCCACAGAGTGGGCCCAGCCCCAGATAGGCAACTTGTTAGAGAGGGCCTTGTTAGAGAGGCAGGTAATGATTAAGTTTTTACACTTTCAGGTAAAGGTACAGGTGCTTAGGGGGTATCGCAGACTCCCTTCGCTGATGTTTGATAATGCCAAACTCCTGCTCTTTCAAGATTACTCTGCAGAGTTGATGAGGAAGCGGAGGGAGTTTTCTGCGATTTGCTCTTCCTTGAACAGGGAGGGCAGTAAGGTGTATTTGCTCTACCTCGCCAGGTTAAAACTCCTAACTGACAATGGCCCAAAGTTCTTTGATTCACCCATGGAGGTTCAAGACTTCCTCGGGGGGACCCAAAGGCGCCCGAATAGACCCTCTGATGCAGACAGGAATATTGATCCAGACTGAGATAGTAGGGATGGGTATTTACTGCTTATGACATGAAGGATACGCTGCAATGCTAATTTTGCTTGTTTGTGTGGTTCTTTATATTGCCATTTTCAATAACTGGATGCGACTGGGAGTGACGCATGGTTTCGATGCCTCCCGTCGGGATGTTTGTCCAATGTTGAAACCATGTTATACACCACACAAAGACTTCCCCATGTGGGAAACACGGCAGTGCAGTACATTATTTAATGTTGCTGGTACTATACAACAGGTTATGTTAAGGTTACTTACCATGTCTAGATTTCTTCATATATTAACCCCGAGGAAATTACATCACAAACTGTTCAAGAAACATGAAAATTGTTGCACGTATGCAATCTTAAAGGTTTCAATGATAGTATCATATATGTTTGTACTGCCGATTCTTAATGTTAATGTAAACTTGTGCTCACTTCTGAAAGAAGGTAAATATTATCATTTGACTAAATCTGGGACCCTGAGTGGCCCCCCGCCCCACCCCACATTGTGTGGAATCCCCTTTCACACAAGCATCCTTGGATCCACGCTTCTGAAACTTTGTTGTGGGTGGGGCGACCCGGGGTCTCTGGCAGTGAGCATGAGAGATCCTGTAGAGCACTCTTATTACAATTATTGTTGAGTTGTTTATGTCGAATGTTAATATTCTTATGTTTTGACAGGGAAACTAAAGGCTTATCATCCCCGAGATCTGTGCCTCCATGCCCCCGTTTTAGGCATGGAACCGTTAGGCAAAATATTGCCAGCAGGTGTTCTCGCTCCGAATCCCCCTGGGACCTTTTCCTGGGGATCTTTGGAGGACCGGCATATTGACATTTTCGGCAGTTGACCATTGGGAAATTGATGTTTACCATCAGGCCCATAATAACTTTCCAATTTGCTAATTATGAGTAGAAATGAAGCTCCATTGGTGACAGCTGGGTGGAAGGTTTTTTATTCTTGTTTCTCCGCCCCCTTTGTTTCTGCTGCCCCTCTCGCCGGCCCTCATCCTTCTGCTAATGTGAATGTTAACTAAATTTATTACGTGGAATGTAGGGGGATACACTCACCAATAAAAAGGAAGGCCATACTAACACAACTACGTAGGCTAAATTCTGATATAGCCTTTTTGCAAGAGATGCACCTAACCGATAGCGAACATGACAAGCTAAAATTAGGGAATATCTCCTATGTATTGCACACCAACTCGAGCAGAGGACTGCTCAAACTATTTTGTAAAAAACTCGCACTAGACATCATAAAAACATACATGTCCCAGAGGGCAGATACCTCATTGTGCAAATTAAAACAGGTGGTCAAACTTACACCCTTTGCAATATATGCTCCCCGAATCAGCAAAGCTCAGCTTTATGGACCCAAAGTGTAAAATCTCTTACTCCATACTTGGACACCCGTGTCATACTGGGTGGATACTTTAACTTGGCCCCTGACCGTGTGTGTGATAGAATGAGGGTCCCGGGAGCCCCCTCAGAGAAAAAACCACCTAAATACAAGGGAAGATTTTAAAAACTTATTTTTAGTAGCCTGGTATCTGACTTGGGGATCTGTGAGACTGCGGCACCCGGAGGGCAGAGACTTATCTTGCCTCTTCAAAGTCAAGCTTCAATGCCACAAATAGATATTTTCATTATATCAGATTCTCTGATTTCCCAGGTTCGGCGGGACAGGATTCACAACATTCTACTGTCTGACCATGCCTCGGTTGAACTCACACTTCACTCCGGCAAATGCCCCTCCAACAGAAACACTTTGAGATTCCCTACCTACTTGAGTACGTCAGAGCCTTTTAAGCAATTCTTCACACAGTCATGGAATGACTTCTATACCGATAACGTGATACACCTAGACAATCCTCAATTGTTCTGGGAGACCGCAAAAGTGGTCTTATCCGGTAACATAATCTCTTATGTGGCTAATCTTCATCATAAAACACAACAGAAACATGTTTTTTCTGCAAAAGCAACTGGTGGAGACTTATCGGGAATATGTCTCTGTCCAGTCTAGGGAGCACTATGATATCTATACTGCGGCCAAAGAAGATCTAGAGACCTTCATGATGCAACAAGCAGCCTCAGGCCTGATTAAAGAAGACACCAGATACTATAGGTTCAGAAACCGATCCGGAAAAATGTTGGCCTCACTGATTAAAGTGCACATGAGGAAGTAGCCTCGCTAAAAATCGGAGGGAAAATACACATCATCAGCGGTGAACCTGAGGAGAGTCCTACAGGTCATAGAGTATTGCTGGAGAAGGGGGGGAGGGGAGCCACAGAAATTATATATCGGAGGCCTTCCTGTTATCCCTGGACGCAGAGAAGGCCTTCGATCGAGTGGAGTGGAATCACTGGTTTGATACTATGGACAGATTCCATATTAAGGGATCCTTTGCTCAGACTATACAAAACATATATTCCCAACCTGTGGCGCAAATTCTAACAAACTGGATATTCTCAGCTGACATCGCTCTGCAAAGGGGCACAAGACAGGGTTGCCCCCTATCCCCATTGCTATTCAACCTGGCTCTAGAGCCGCTAGCCATCAAATTACAACAAATTTTTCCTGGCATATCGGTTCATGGTAAATCTCAGAAATTGTCGCTCTACGCCGATGATATGCTTCTGTTTGTGGAAGACCCCTCTAGACATGTCCCGAATATTCTCCAAATGATCCAGGACTTTGGTACCTTTTCGGGGTACAAGGTCAACACAACTAAGTCTGAGATCCTGTGGCTGAATAAGCATATAGACAAATAGGTGAAATATCCCTTCACTGTGGCAGGGAATAAGCTCACATACCTTGGCATTCACTTGAGCAGGAACCCCCAGTGCCTTTATGACTTAAACATCTTGAAAACAATGCGTGGCTGTGTGTGAACAACATTGGAGCTCCCTCCCGCTCTCCCTCCCTCTTAAAAATGGTTACCTTACCACGTATGTTATACCCCATGCTCATGCTACCATTTCTGATAAACAAAAAAGACTTAAAAGGTTTGAACCAGGCTGTTAAAAAGTTCATATGACGTGGAGGTAAACCCCATATTGCAGTTAACTCTTTGCAACAGCCATACAGAGAGGGGGGCCTGAGCCTCCCAAACTTCAAATTGTATAACTGGGCAGCCCAGATCAGACTTGTGCTAGACTGGCAACTAGGTACCTCTCACTTTTCCGATGCTACCTTAGAGAATGCCATATCTTAGGGTAGAGGAATACCCGTCTGTCATTAAATCCCCTACACTCTACAAGAGTCCACTGACAGCATGGCGAATGGCCCATAAGCTCTTGGGAGTACGGCATCCCTCCCCCAAATTGATCCCCATAGTCGGTAACCCGGATTTTCCTGCAGGTTCTGAAAATTGACCATTTTGCTCATGGAAGAATAAAGGGACCAGGGTACTCGGAGATCTCCTGGAATCGGTGTCACACACAGTTAGATCTTTTCATGAATTAAACATTAAATACTCAATCCCAAACAAACAGTTCTAGGCTTACCTACAAATACGTCATTACATTGATACTCTTAAACAAAGAAACCCAGGTTTCTGGGACTCGCCTATATTTGCTTTAACACAAACAGCTTTTAAACTTGGCAACTACTCTCTATCTGGTATCTATAATATTCTACTGCACAAAATGGTTGGGTTGAGGGCATTTCTATGTCTGACATACAAAACAGCTTAGACTTGACAAAAAAGGCAACATTAAGTGTCCCTCTGCGCGAAGCTCAAATGCGATTGATACACTTTGACTATATTACACCTCACAGACTCTCTAAATGGAACCCCCAACAACCAAATAAATGTGGGAAATGTGGGATGGTGGCACCTGATGTACCCCACTATTTCTTTAAATGCCCTCAAGGGAGGCAATTTTGGGCCCAAGTACAATTCTGGTTTAGGGGTGCGCTGGGGATCACCATCATGTTGCAGCTAGAACAGATTTGTCTTTTCCGGTGGGATGAACAACCCAGAAAATATCATGCCCTATCAACATTACTCATGCTCTTGGCCCGCAATTGCATACTTTGTTCGTGGACTGACAGGAGAGCCCCCTCTATTACCCAATTTAAACACAAACTCTACAAACACCTATTTATCAAGCAGTTTGATGTCAAACTTGAAGTAGCACGCAGACTGCGACCCTTCCTGACTAAGTGGGAGCCCATTTTGCGCACACAACACCCAGTGATTCAGAGACAGTTGTTTGGACCTTTTGCACAGACAGAGCTGCTCCTGTCCGCATATGTAGGTGGAGAGTGGGCGGCACTTTACAACAGAGATGGAAACAGGGACTCTGAGGACTCATGTGAGATTCTTATAGCACAGCTAGTGTAACCAACTACGGCAGAGGGACAGACCTAGTAAACAAACAAAAAAAGAGGTGAATGGGGGGGAGCGATGGGGAGGGCTTGAGAAGTAGGGGTCGCTGTGGAGACTCACCTCACTTGAAGGATATGGGAGGGGGGACAGGGGGGGAGGCAAGAGAGATCTTGATTTATTTTACTTACCCAAATCCTTCTTTTTTTTTTTACTCACAGATCCTGGAGACGTACAAAGAGCGTTACAAAAATACTCCCATGATGTTCATGGTTAGAATTAGTTTAGATAATAGTTAAAAATGTTTAATATAAAAACAAGGGAGAGAATGGAAAACAATAGAAAATCAGAGGATAAAAAATAGACTGGAATATAAGGCAAGAGTACACCTAGTGCACGTACATTATTGTGCTATGCTTTTAAGGGCACAAAACTGTTAGATGCAAAGTGTCTAGATACTAAGCAGTATGCGCATACAATCTGAAATCTGTATTTAAATATGAATGTCTCTCAATATGCAATATGTTATTACTGATGAATTTGTTGAATGTTGTGTATCCTTTCCTGATCTCCCTTAATACAAATAATTATTAAAAAAAAAACTCCAGTCCCATTCCGAAGAGTACTACCCTCCATAAGCGACTATTATTATTATTATTATTATTATTATTATTATGACTACTCCGAATCTTCCAACACTTCTCTGCCAATCTCCTGTGACAAAAGACAAAGAATGACTGGTGAATGAGGGAAGTGGGGGAGGTATTTAAGCCTTTGGCTGGGGTGTCTTTGCCTCCTCCTGATGGCCAGGTTCTTAATTCCCACAAGTAATGAATGAAGTCATGGACTCTCCTCCCCTTTAGATGGAAAAGTAAATTTAAAGGTTGTTTAAAATAATGAAAGTTTAATTTGGACTTTACTATCCCTTTAATCACACAATATTGTTCTCAAGCATCATTTAAACAATAACCCCAAGTAAAGAGGCATATATCCTATTGACTATTATCCTTCTGTAGTAACATTTTATCACATAAAACAAGGTCTGGTAAAGGGGATCATAAACCAAAGTACCACAGTGGTGATTAGGAGGTTTAGTTATTTAGCTTTCAATTACAGGTAAACATAAAAGGGAAGCACTGTTTTAGTTGCAATGCAAGATGAACAGAAACTTTTTTGTGCTTATTTTGCTGCTGACTTTTTATGCACTATTCATTTAATATGTATTGTGTGCTGTGGTGACTGTTATTTAAAGCATCATTTTTATAACATTAACATTGATTCATATTGACAAATTAGTCAGACTGAGACCAGATGTGATGCTTGTCTGCACATATCATTATTATCCTATTTGAACAGCTAAGTGGCCCATCACCTAATAGACCACCCAGCAGAGGTCAAATAAGGTTATAATCTTGTTTTTCAATATTCATTAGTAAAATTAATGAGGCAGAATGAAATATCAGGGATAATACAGAGCTGAGAATACAGTAACCTCTACAGCATATAAAAAAGCAGCAAAAAAGTAACTAAAGATATTAATTACAAGTATATACATGCCGTACTATTTATGCAACACCTTGGCATTCTACAGGGCAATGGTATCATTATCTATTGCTGTCTCATATAAAACGATGTTCAGACACATATCTAGGCTATACTTTCCCTGTTATCTACAATTTTTACCTTGCACACCTTGAACAGATGTTTAGTGTGACTTTTGCTTGTGGCTCAGTGCCATAAGTACTTCTCCCCTGGCTAAATTTGCTCCCAGAATGCATCAGGCTGGTTACACCTTCCATCCGCAGATCATCAAGGTCCTCTAAAAGGAAGCAAATTGAACAATATAGTTAGTAATAAATCAGTGAAAATTACTTTAGGTAGGTTAGAAAAAGAAAAAAAAAACAGCACAATTATGATTACTGTGTACTTTATAGTAATCTCTCTCTCTCTCTCTATATATATATACAAACACACACACTATATATATATAAATATATATATATATATATATATATATATATATATACACACATATTTATACATATATATATATATATACACATATATATATATAAATACATATATATAGATATATATATATACATACATATATATATATATACATATACAAATATATATATATATATATATATATATATATATATATATATATATATATATATATATATATATATATATGTTTGTCTGCTCATGTCTAAGTGGATGAAATAAACCTTTCAACTTTGATGCAAGATTACCGTGTTTGCAGTGATTTCTTCTTGTACCTTTTATATATATATATATATATATATATATATACATACATACATACACAGACACACTTTGTATATATATATATATTATAAGCTGTGTGAACAGCGATCATTTGGCGTAAATGGAATCTGCTGAAAAGCAGACTGAAGTAAAAAGGTTTGTCATTGTGTACTTAATTTGCATATCTTACCCAGAATCCTTTGCTGCATTGGAAACAATGTAATTCAGAGGTTTTCTGTGGGAAAACAAGCCTTCGGGCCTGTCTTGATTTGTTAATGAACTACACAATGAGTTATTTTTCTATATTTTTTTTATTTTGTGCGTAGAGGAGGATTTTAAACTCACCTTTTATCTCCCCCTAATTTAAAATGTTGTTGTATTCTGCCCGGAATCAACTTCACCCAGCAGTGATTCAAACCTTCTCCCAGCTGATGAGTAGCAACAACTACGAAACAGTCTGTCCTGGGATGGTTATGAATCACTGCACTAACCCTAGCTAAGTTTATAAGCTGTGTGAACAGCAATACTTTGGCGTAAAGGGAATCTGCTGAAAAGCAGACTGAAGTAAAAAGGTGTGTCATTGTGTACTTAATTTGCATATCTTACCCAGAATCCTTTGCTGCATTGGAAACAATGTAATTCAGAGGTTTTCTGTGGAAAACAAGCCTTCTGGCCTGTCTTGATTTGTTAATGAACTACACAATGAGTTATTTATATATATATATATATATATATATATATATATATATATATATATATATATATATATATATAAAGTGTGTGTATGTATGTTTATATATATATATATATATTTAAAGAGGGGTTGTTGTCAGCACAATCAGTTTTACCAATAAAAAAGGGGGGTAGTTGACAGAGGTCTGAATTATTAGTACTTATCAGACCTCTGGTGCAAGGGGAAAGTAGAAAAATGTTTACTCAAGATAAATAGAAATGATGAGCCTCTCCTATCCAGCACTAAACAATCCCAATTGGTGTAATTGGATAAGTAATTCTAAAGTGACAAACCTTATAGAGGCATAAGAAAAATAATATCAAAAGTATCAATCATATGCTGCAGTAAAGGAGCATTAAAAAGAGCAATTTATTGGAAAAACATGAGAATTATATTAAACAACCTGAAGGGTACTCAAAACAATTCCTATCATAGTGCACTATGAAAACCAGCTGGAAAAACCTTAAGATTAAGGACAAAATTAAAACTAAATAAATCAAATAGCCAAAAGAAAAACCCTGTTTGTAACTACAGGTAATATAAGTCCCGGTAGGTAGTTTTAGAGAGACTTCCCAACAGATCAATAATAATAATGTAGCAACTTGGGCCTCAAGTAATTAGAGGATTAAGTGTTGCTTTTGCTTGTAGACAACCTGCAAAATGGTTATTTAAACTTCCTTGTTATTCTGAAGTTTGTAAGAATAGTATTCTGCTGTGATGCAAGATATGATCCAAACTTAACTTAAAGACACAGTGTAAACTAACAATTCCACCATAGCGGTAAGTATTTAACCAGTTCTTGGCTATCAGCAATACTTCATGTTGTTAGAAAATCAAGCTCCACCGTAGCGGTAAAGTATTCACAAGTTCTTGGTTCAAATAACAAATACTGTGTCTAAAAGTATATTCCGCTGTAGCGGTTGTACTTGCGATTATTGAGAGTCCCACTATCGCGGTGTCGCACCTCCAGGGGTGCTCCTCTCACACTTCTTTGTGAACTTTAATTATTTTGCAGTTGTTCACAGCCTCCAAATTGCAGCTATCTTGAATATTTTCACCGGCAATCTCAGTCTCATGAATTTCCAAACAACAGCTCCAGCCAGCTGCGTTTCACCCCTAAGGCTATGGGGCTTCTTCCGGCTCCAAATTCAATCAGTACTTTGCAGGTGTTTTTGGTATACCTTTAAAGAAAACATCACGGCGGAAAAATCCTCCCTTTCTTGAAGCCTTTTGTAATTCAATGTTATTCTTGGGGTAAAATGGTAACTATGTATGAACTAAGACAAAAAGTATATCTACATTGCTATATACATATTTAGGTGTCAAACAAATAAATAAAGACTACGGAATTGTGAAAAGTACCGTAAGTAAAAAATATATGCAATAACAAAATAAGTATGCTCCTCTGTAATGCAGCACTGGCCGACACTAATATTTGAAAATCATATTACTTTAAAATAATAATAATATCCTATCATAAGTGGAACACCTTCTCATAACTTATTTAAACAACTTTGTGACTTCTTAACATGGCAAGTTTTATACAATAACCATTAAGTTGCCAATTTCTCTTGAATAATAGCCAAAATCAGTTTTTGATACTTTATATTAATGTGTTAGTTTTTTTTTCTTATAGGATTCCGACATGGATCATTCCTTTGCTTCCATTTTTCTTTTTCGTTAAAGATAAATTAGATTACACTCTCATGCAGCAACCTCATTCACCTAGAAAGCATGCATAGTTGATTTCCTCATTTATGCCTTGGGGGGCAAGAGCTTTTAAATTAAATATCCATTTACATTCATTCTGTAAACGTTTTTTAACCAAATCACCACCACGCTCTTTAAGATCAATCTTTTGCAGACCTCTAAATTTTAGTTCATGCTTATTACTATTATGAAAATAGAAAAAATGTTGTGCTACACTGCTAGTGTCAATCAATTTATTCTTTATGTCTCTCTTATGCTCTTTAATTCTTTCTTTGAGCTCTCTGTACGTTTTTCCAACGTAATAACAGGGACAATTACAGTAGACTAAATATACTACTCCTACACTTACACAGTTTATGTGTCCCTGGATGTACCATCGTTTACCAAATTTATCAATGAATTTATTCCCAGTACTCATGTTTGGACAGACTGAACATTTGGAACATTTAAAATTACCATCTTTACTTTTATATTGTGACAGCCAAGTTTCAGACCTATTCATACGAAAATGGATTCTAACTAATTTATCCTTCAGATTTGGGGCTTTTTTTGCTGTCATTTGGGGAGTACTGCTTATTTGTTTAGCTATAGAATTATCTAAAGTTAAGATATGCCAATGTTTTAGCAATATTGCCCTAATTTTGGCCCAGGAATCATTGTAAACACTAATAAATCTTACTGTATCTCCTTTCAAATTATCCTTTGGTTTATACAATATTTCCTGTCGATTCTTATATCTTGCTTTTGTGTATGCCTGTTTTAGACAATTTTGTGAATACCCCCTTTCCTTAAATCTTTTTTGTAGATCACATGCCTCTGTTTTAAATGTTTCAATTTGTGTGCAATTTCTCCTATGTCTGAGATATTGGCCATGTGGTATGTTAAATAGGAGGTGAGACGGGTGATGACTATCAGCACGCAATAGTGTGTTGCTAGCAGTGATTTTTCTATGAGTTGAGGTAGTAATTATTTGATTCACATTACTAATGTTTAAGTCAAGGAAACTTATTTCTGTTCTACTACTAGTATATGTAAATTTCAAATTGAAGGTATTCTGATTCAGAACCTCCATAAATTTAGTTAATTCTTCCTCTGACCCCTCCCATAGCATTAAAGCATCATATATGAAGCGTATCCATAATCCTATTTTGTCCTTATAATCACCATCCCAGATTACTTCTTTTTCCCAGTATCCTAGGTACAGACATGCGTATGTGGGCGCACAGCAAGTACCCATGGCTGTACCGAGGGTTTGTACATAAATCTTTTGATTAAATGTAAAATAATTATGTTGCAATAGGAAGTTCAAGAGTGCTAATACAAAATTAGTATGTTCAGAATATTGTTTCCCCCTTTGTTCCAGAAAATACCGACAAATTTCCACTCCTTTTGAGTGTGGAATTGAAGAGTATAACCCTTCAACGTCAATTGTTACTAAAAATGTATCCTTTTGGACAGTTAAACCTTCTAATATTTTGAGCACATCAAGTGAATCTTTCACAAAGGATGGCAGATTTTCAAGGAATGGTCTTAAATTATAATCAACATATTCAGAGATTTTTTTCTGTCAGGGACCCCATACCTGAAATTATTGGTCTACCCAGTGGTGGTAGCCTCCCCTTATGTAATTTAGGTATGGTATAGAAAGTGGGTATGATTGGAAACTTAACTTTAAGATAGTCAAACTCATGTTTGTTAATAAGACCTTCTTTTAAAGCTACAGATAATATTTGATCTAATTCAAGAGAGTATTGTTCAGTAGGGTCATTTTTAATGTTTTTGTAGTGGGTTTTATCTTGGACTTGGAGAATACATTCTTTTAAGTAATCTTTTGTATTTAACACTACTACGTTACCGCCTTTGTCTGACGGCTTAATGGTAACCTCAGAATTTGTTTGTAAATCTTTTAATGCTAGCTGTTGTTTAGCTGTTAAATTTTGTTTTATATGTGTATTCTCTTCCATCTCAATAATATCTTTTTCTACCAATTTGACAAAGTTTTTTACACATGGTACCATTGATAAGGAGGGCATATAGGTTGATTTATTTCTTAATGTACTAAATCCTATGTGAGATATAGATGATTTCTCTTGTGGTTCTCCCTCTGAAGCCAATTCCTCTAAGCCAATAAAAATTTGGCGATCATGAATATCAAGAGTTGTTTCAGGTATTTTGTTCTCAAAGGTTTTCTTTAAAATTAATTTAGTGCGAACAAATTTAAATCCTTTATTACTGTAAATTTGTCTCATTTATTTGTGGGTGCAAAGGATAGACCCTTGCCTAATACTTCTATTTGATAATCAGTGAGCTTGGCGTCAGAGAGATTAACCACTTTTTTGATTTTATTAAGTTTTCTGCTTCTCTTTCATTTGATTTCTCAATGGGTATTTTCTCCCTTCCTGTGAAGCTTGTTTTATATTTCCTCCCTCCTCTTCTGGTTCTTTTGTTTCCTGTTGTCTCTGACCTAAAAAATCCCTTCTTCTACCTCTTCTGGATCCAAATCTTTGTCTGTTTTTATCCTCAGTTGATGGACCTCCTGATTCTGAACTACTTGTCTGAAATGTGTAATTATAGACTTGATTCTTTTGATAGTCATCCCAGTCTCTTTCAAACTTTCTCCTTTTTCTAAATTTTATTGTATCTTGAATCTTTCTTACTTCCAATTTAGCCACTCCCATTAATTTTTCATATTGCTCATTTGTCTTCCATTCATCTATTTTTTCAATTGCTACATTCAGTTCTGTCTGTACTTGCTGTAGTCTCAATTCATTCTCATCAATCATTAACTTCATCCAGTTAAAGGCACATTCACTTGCATAAGTATCCCATTTTTTTCTGAAAATCATCTAATAGTGGTTCAAAATATCTTCAAAGTATTTAAAACCTATAAATCTAAAATATTAAAAGAACAAAAATTAAAATGGGAGATTTCAAGCCTTAATAAATATTTAGAAGCTAAAATGATACCCAGAGGCTTGAGAGTGAGAAAAAGACCTGGCTCTAATCTGAATGAACCACTATTAGATGATTACATTTTTGTAAATAATTTATTATATCTTTTCATCTGACAACACTGAAGAAATTACACTTTGCTACAATGTAAATTAGTGAGTGTACAGCCTGTATAATAATGTGTAAATTTGCTGTCCCCTCAATATAACAACACACAGCCATTAATGTCTAAACCTTTGGCAACAAAAGTGAGTACACTCCTAAGTGGAAATGTCCAAATTGGGCCCAATCATGTGACTCGTTAGTGTTACAAGGTCTCAGGTGTGTAGACTTCCACCAGACTACCACACTTGAGGGGTACGCTAGATCTGGAAACCAGCTAAGAAAATGGCACATCAAATTATAAGAGCGCTTGCTGCCCTGGAGCGGCGTATGGATGCTCAGTTCTGCTCACTTATCCAGTGCCTTACTTATGACCGGGATGACCTGCCTGATACTACGGGGGAAAACCAGGACACGGATGCTGGCCCACCAGAAGACGAAAGTGCCCCGCATCATCTTAGCCCCAACAGCTCAGCAACGGGTGAGAACAACGGCGCTTTATCCGCTCTGCCCAATCAGGCTAACAAGATAGTTCCCCAGACTACAGAGCTCCCGGAGAGTAGCCTGGACAAATGTCCCCAGCGCGCAACTGCTTACCTGATTCCCGCCCCAAGGCGACCAGCTGAGGCAGGGCTGAAAAGAGTTGGAATCTCCTTCCCGAAAGAGACGCACTTCTGTGTACCTCAAATCTCAAACCCAGGTGAGATTATGCTGGCCCCTCTGATAAACAACACACCAGCATCAGACAGATCGGGGATCGGTTAAACTCAGTCTAGCGGTGCACTTGCTATCTCCCCTGGCTTACCATAGGACAATGTGATGAATACCCATTAGCAGCTCACAATGGCACAGTACTTTTATACAGATAACAAAGATATACACTTTCGCAGTGTACCTTGCTCAAGTACACATTCAAATGGACACTCTTATTACTGCTATCCTACAGCTCCATATATATATATTTTGTATAAAGCAGTTCACATGCAGCATATAATGTCTGATATGTATATTAGGCCAGTGTAAGTGTAATAAAAGAATAGGGAGCTACACCATATTTTTATTTTTATCTTTTTCAAAATTAGGGATAATACCCCCACACTGTGTTAGTTTCTATAAGTATGTTCCTAGTTGCTCACTTCTCCTTTAGATACTAAACTTATTATTTACAAGAGAAAACAGCAGCATGACAACTGCAAGTTAGAAACATTATCTATTGCTCTATGTACATATGCTCTCCTAGAAATCTGCCCTGGTCTCACACTTCCTGCTTTAGATATAGATTAACTTATTGGTTTATATTGTCCAGCATTACCTCCTCCCTTGGTGGCTAACCTTCTGACAACTCTGTTATAGGAAGCTAGACCATCTCTCAGATAGAGGCACATAGTGTGTATCCTTTTATGTGGAGTTGTGCATGTCAGTATATGTTTTAACCCCCTCCATCCTACTACATCAAAGATACCCTGGCACGCTGTGTAGTTAGTGTCATATGTCCTGTTCCTGTTCTCATTAACCCCAGTTTATGGATACTCTCATAGTTAGTTAGCATTAGTTTAGTCTAATTATCTCCATAAATGAATGAGACCAACAACTGAATTCAGAACTCCCATGAGCTAGAGGTATATAACCCCATATTATACTGGTTACCATACTAGAAGTAGTTCTTATATTAGTCCTATTACAGACGAGCATGTCCTGCCTTACAACAATATACCCCAGTCCTGGCTCTAGGTGCTATACAATTTTGGCCCGTAGAGCCAAGATAGTGAAGATACACTTTAATTAGCTAACTATTACCAATGTCACACCCTTAGCTCACAATACTCTCTTCTCTGATTCCCCACCTAACTCTGATCCACCAACTAACTTCCTTTCTCTTATCTCCCTACTCTTAGATAGAACACATTCACAACAGGGGCCCAACATCCCCCCCCCCCCACTCTTTCTTCTTCTCTTTCTTTCTTCTTTTCTAAAAACAGCTTTCACCTGTTGATTTTCACCATCTTTCTATCCCCACACATGGTCCAAAAGTGACCACCTCAAATGCCAAGCTCCTCCCCAAATGTACATAAGCTACGTAAGGTTCAAGTGTAACCTTTCTTATCAACTGAGGACCCCACTATAGAATTAATCATAAAATAAAAAACGAGGTTCCAAATGATTTCTCACACAGACCCACTGTAATGCTGTTGCGATATCTTGAATGTATATTTTTGTTGTATCATAAGGCATGTATATTTAATGGTATTATATATTGGTTGTACTATTCTGATAACCTCAATAAAAAATGTAATAAAAAAAAATAAAAAAAACCTAACACTACACTATCAATAAATTAATTAAATACAATACCTACAATTATCTACAATTAAACCTAACACTACACTATCAATAAATTAATTAAATAAAATACCTACAATTATCTACAATTAAACCTAACACTACACTATCAATAAATTAATTAAATACAATACCTACAAATAAATACAATGAAATAAACTAACTAAAGTACAAAAAATAAAAAAGAACTAAGTTACAAAAAATAAAAAAATATTTACAAACATTAGAAAAATATTACAACAATGTTAAACTAATTACACCTACTCTAAGCCCCCTAATAAAATAACAAAGCCCCCCAAAATAAAAAAATGCCCTACCCTATTCTAAATTAAAAAAGTTCAAAGCTCTTTTACCTTACCAGCCCTGAAAAGGGCCCTTTGCGGGGCATGCCCCAAAGAATTCAGCTCTTTTGCCCCCCCCAACATTACAACCCACCACCCACATACCCCTAATCTAACCCAAACCCCCCTTAAATAAACCTAACACTAAGCCCCTGAAGATCTCCCTACCTTGTCTTCAGCTCACCGGGTCCCGATCTGTCCAGAAGAGGGTCCGAAGTCTTGATCCAAGCCCAAGAGGGGGGCTGAAGAGTGACGTCCATCCTCGGGCTGAAGTCTGGATCCAAGCGGCGGCTGAAGAAATCCATCATCGGGCTGAAGTCGGAAGTCCATCATCGGGATGAAGTCTTCTATCAAGCCGCATCTTCAATCTTCTTTCTTCCGGAGCGGAGCCATCTTCTTCGGCCTACTCGCCGAATGATGGTTCCTTTAAATGACGTCATCCAAGATGGCGTCCCTCGAATTCCGATTGGCTGATATGATTCTATCAGCCAATCGGAATTAAGGTAGGAATATTCTGATTGGCTGATGGAATCAGCCAATCAGATTCAAGTTCAATCCGATTGGCTGATCCAATCAGCCAATCAGATTGAGTTCGCATTCTATTGGCTGATCGGAACAGCCAATAGAATGTGAGCTCAATCTGATTGGCTGATCCAATCAGCCAATCGGATTGAACTTGAATCTGATTGGCTGATTCCATCAGCCAATTAGAATATTCCTACCTTAATTCCGATTGGCTGATAGAATCCTATCAGCCAATCGGAATTCGAGGGACGCCATCTTGGATGACGTCATTTAAAGGAACCGTCATTCGGCGAGTAGGCGTCGGTTGAAGAGGATGTTCCGGCTTGGAAGAAGATGGCTCTGCTCCACTCCGGAAGAAAGAAGATTGAAGATGCGGCTTGATAGAAGACTTCATCCCGATGATGGACTTCCGACTTCAGCCCGATGATGGATTTCTTCAGCCGCAGCTTGGATCCAGACTTCAGCCCGAGGATGGACGTCACTCTTCAGCCCCCCGCTTGGGCTTGGATCAAGACTTCGGACCCTCTTCTGGACAGATCGGGACCCGGTGAGGTGAAGACAAGGTAGGGAGATCTTCAGGGGCTTAGTGTTAGGTTTATTTAAGGGGGGTTTGGGTTAGATTAGGGGTATGTGGGTGGTGGGTTGTAATGTTGGGGGGGGGGGGTATTGTATGTGTTTTTTTCCAGGCAAAAGAGCTGAATTCTTTGGGGCATGCCCCGCAAAGGGCCCTTTTCAGGGCTGGTAAGGTAAAAGAGCTTTGAACTTTTTTCATTTAGAATAGGGTAGGGCATTTTTTTATTTTGGGGGGCTTTGTTATTTTATTAGGGGGCTTAGAGTAGGTGTAATTAGTTTAAAATTGTTGCAATATTTTTCTAATGTTTGTAAATATTTTTTTATTTTTTGTAACTTAGTTCTTTTTTATTTTTTGTACTTTAGTTAGTTTATTTCATTGTATTTATTTGTAGGTATTGTATTTAATTAATTTATTGATAGAGTAGTGTTAGGTTTAATTGTAGATAATTGTAGGTATTTTATTTAAGTAATTTATTGATTGTGTAGTGTTAGGTTTAATTGTAACTTAGGTTAGGATTTATTTTACAGGTAATTTTGTAATTATTTTAACTAGGTAGCTATTAAATAGTAAATAACTATTTAATAGCTATTGTACCTGGTAAAAATAAATACAAAGTTGCCTGTAAAATAAATATTAATCCTAAAATAGCTACAATATAATTATAATTTATATTGTAGCTATATTAGGGTTTATTTTACAGGTAAGTATTTAGCTTTAAATAGGAATAATTTATTTAATAAGAGTTAATTTATTTAGTTAGAATAAAATTATATTTAACTTAGGGGGGTGTTAGGGTTAGGGTTAGAATTAGCTTTAGGGGTTAAAAATTTATTAGAGTAGCGGTGAGCTCCGATCGGCAGATTAGGGGTTAATACTTGAAGTTAGGTGTCGGCGATGTTAGGGATGGCAGATTAGGGGTTAATACTATTTATTATAGGGTTATTGAGGCGGGAGTGAGGCGGATTAGGGGTTAATAACTTTATTATAGTAGAGGTGCGGTCCGCTCGGCAGATTAGGGGTTAATAAGTGTAGGCAGGTGGAGGCGACGGTGAGGGGGGCAGATTAGGGGTTAATAAATATAATATAGGGGTTGGCGATGTTAGGGGCAGCAGATTAGGGGTTCATAGGGATAACGTAGGTGGCAGCGGCGTGCGGTCAGCAGATTAGGGGTTAAAAAATTTTAATAGAGTGGCGGCGATGTGGGGGGACCTCGGTTTAGGGGTGTATAGGTAGTTTATGGGTGTCAGTGTACTTTAGAGCACAGTAGTTAAGAGCTTTATAAACCGGCGTTAGCCCAGAAAGCTCTTAACTACTGACTTTTTTCTGCGGCTGGAGTTTTGTCGTTAGATTTCTAACGCTCACTTTAGCCACGACTCTAAATACCGGCGTTAGAAAGATCCCATTGAAAAGATAGGATACGCAATTGACGTAAGGGGATCTGCGGTATGGAAAAGTCGCGGCTGGAAAGTGAGCGTTAGATCCTTTAATGACTGGCTCCAAATACCAGAGGGCGGTAAAAACCAGCGTTAGGAGCCCCTAACGCTGGTTTTGACGGCTACCGCCCAACTCTAAATCTAGGCCAATGTTAGTTTAAAAATAGTCTGCAGCATGCTACATTGAAAAAAAATTGGTTACATTATATCTTCAGGAGGATTATTTAGCGGTGCCGACTTTCAATGTTATCCCCTTAACAATCGCAAATCGCCTTTGTTGGCTACAGGGAGTTAATGTTGGTGAATGCCCTGACTACAAAAAAGCCTGTTTAAAAGATCCAAGATCACAGGTTCAAATCCCGTCAGGGCTGACTCAGCCCTTCATCCTTTCAAGGTTGATAAAATGAGTACCATTAAATTGGGTAATAATAACAACTATTACTATTCAATTGCCAATTTGGTTAATTTCAAGAGCGAGCGCTGAAAAAGGGAGAAAGGCGCTATATAAATACTAGTTATTATTATTGCCATACTCACTGTGATCAGCCGCATACCAAACTCACTGCGGGTTTACTGAATATCCATTAGTTATGGTCTCTACAGCTGTTGCTTATAGACAAGAGCATAGAAGTCGTCCATCCGTTGCAGAGTTCCCCTTATCTATAGGTACAGGATTCCTTGTGCGGTCACTTTACTTTGGCTTTGCTACTTTCCTGAAAAGGAATCTCATCTTATTGTTCTCCCAATATAGGATCTATCTTGAATACGGCTTATTTAGCCTTTGTTCTTGGGTATAGCGTGTTTAGCCTTTGCTACGCGATTTTCACCATGTATGTTTGACTAAATGTTTCTTTGTTGCTTGCTTAGCTATATAGCTACATTATATTAAGGTTTAGTCAAGGAGGTCAATATTAAAGGGGCACTCAAGTACAAAATAAACTTTCATGATTCAAATAGTGCATGTAATTTTAAACAACTTTCTAATTTACTTTTATCACAAATTTTGCTTTGTTCTCCTGGTATTCTTAGTTGAAAGCTAAACCTAGGTAGGTTCATGTGCTATTTTTTTAGACCTTGAAGGCCACCTCTAATCTGAATGCATTTTGACAGTTTTTCACCACAAGAGGGCATTAGTTCATGTGTGTCATATAGATAACATTGAGCTCATGCACGTGAAATTACCTAGGAGTGAGCACTGATTGGCTAAACTGCAAGCCTGTCAAAAGAACTGAAAAAAGGGGGCAGTTTGCAGAGGCTTAGACAAAGGGTAATCACAGAGGTAAAAAGTATATTATAACTGTGTTGGTTATGCAAAACTGGGGAATAGGTAATAAAGGGATTATCTATCTTTTTAAACAAAACAATTCTGGTGTTGACTGTCACTTTAAGCACATTTATCCATGTGTATTGTGTATAGCACAAATTACTTGTTATAATTGCTTTATTTCCATGGTAGTTCAAATCACCACCAATAAATAAAAAATCAAATCATTATAGTGCTGGATAGGTTAATCTGCCTCTAGGGTGATGACTGTTTTTGTGTGTATTGACCTATAGCGCCCTTGTTTGTTGTATGTATATATATATATATATATATATATATATATATATATATATATATATATATATATATATATATATATATTTATATATATATATATATATAATGTCCAAAAAAGGTTAAGCACATCAAACAATTTTTTCAGCAGCCAGGGTGCACTTTAATATGTATACAAAAAGTCCAGTAAAAAAGCACTCACTGTTCACTTAAAATTTTACTTTTAATAAGTATGCAGAAGATTAAAAAGACATAACGTTTCGGTGTTTACAAAACACCTTTGTCAAATGTCAACAATACAAAATATCCTTAGTATCCCAAAACTCACCTACCGTACCCAACAAATACAATCCCTTATATACCAACAAACAAACCTAATTGCGCTCCTGTGTCCGATTCACTGCTCATGTGGTGACGTAATGACGTCATCACGCTGCGTGTTCACGTGTTGAATCACCAACCAATCACACTGTGATTTGTTTTCATAGCAACATAAATATAGAAAACATTGCCGCTTTAGGCACTGTGGTGCAAACTTACCATTCATAATTTCTAACACCATTAAGCAGATAAAGATCCGCCTCAGCCTACTAACAGTGTGGCGCTCAAATATATAAATATATTCTGATCACGGCTGTGTTACGATCGGTTACCATAGGAACCGGCATAACATGTCACCTTACCCATATGCGGATTGGCTCCAGAACCTCTACAGTCAACAGCACTAATTCTTATGACGGAGGATGTCTGCATAAGTATATTGACACTAGGACCAAATCTCCAACATTATTTGCTATTATTCCGTGTCCCTGTGTTACAATACTGGCCTATCATATAGTGACTGGTTGTCATGGAAACACATGATACAAGAAACAATGCTGCCTTAGCCTTTATGAGATTAGTTTGTGGGTCATAATCAGTGTCAACACTGGACTCATACATATGTCAGTCTTGATTACATATAGTGTGGCACTCAAATATTAATATGGAATGTAGTGTTGGCCCACTGCGTTATGTTCAGTTACTACAGGGACCACTGAATCATGCCCCCTTATCAATAAAGGAGCTGGCTCCTAGATCATAGTCAATAGCAACACTAAGTAAAAACACTAAGTAAAAACAAGAGTCAGCGCATCAGTGTCAAAAGTGGTATAAATCCAGAGCATTTGATCATGGCACAGCAGCGCAAAATAGGGATAAAAACATTTTCATATATAGTGATATGTGTAACTTAAAACCTAAAACCTATGTGGCATAAATCTACAGCAGTTAAAATTAAAAATCATGCCAAGATGATTTATACATTTTTATATACATATTCGTTGGCACACACTTAACTGGTAAATCAGATTACGCTGAACCTTATGTGTGTAGAGGTAACATTCCCCTCCATGCCTCTTGGAGTATGCATAGAAACCCTTGGGTACCCACTAGGATGAAAATTCATGTGAATAGTCTCGGGCGACAGTGCATACAACAGTAGCTGGTAGATTCCAATGTGGTACTATTTAGTACAGAACGGTCCGAAGTCAAGGATAGTATTTAGTCCTTTAGGGACCAATGTGTCAAGCATGTGAATCCATCTTGTTTCCACTTGTAGCAGCCTAGTATCCCTGTCATCACCTCCCTTCAGTGGTGGCACATGGTCAATCACCATTGATCTAAGGCTTGATAAACTGTGGTTGTGTTCAGCAAAATGTCGGGCAACAGGTTGCTCCGAATCTCCTTGTCTCAATGCCTCACGTATTGCGCAGTGATGGTTCGCCATTCGGTCTCGGAAACTCGTTATTGTTTTACCAATATAAACCAAGGAGCATGGACAGATCAACATATAAATGACATATGTGCTCATGCACGTTAATCTATATCAGATGGTATATCGCTTGTTGGTATGCGGGTGTTGGAACGTCTGGCCCTTCAACATGGTGTTGCATGTGACACAACTTCCACATGTGTAGCATCCTGGTTTGGACGTTTTCAGCCAGGTATCCATCTGGTAGCATTTAACTGGATCGGTCTTCACCAGTAAATCCCTCAGGTTCTCCGCCCTGCGATAGACCATCCTAGGCGGCTGCATCCTCTGGAATGGGAGAGTCAGATCAGTTCCCAAGATTGGCCAGTTTCCATGCGCCGATCTCCTGAGCATACTGCTAGTTGGGGTGTATGTGGTTACAAAGTTCAGCTGTTCTGTTTCCAAGCTGTTTTTTTCACGTCCCCTCTTATTCGGATCCTGCATTAATTCATCCTTGATCTTATGGACCATCCTCTTGTCATAGCCTCTGGCTATCAATTTGTCTTCCATCACTGTCAACTGTTCAATCATGGTGGGTACCTCACTATTGTTACGGATAACCTGCATAAGTTGAGAGGTGACAATCCCTACTTTTTGATGGCTGGGATGGAAGCTCCTAGCCTCTAACAGAGAATTGTGGTCGGTTAGCTTCGTATATAACGAAGTACAGTACCAAAGGAGCATCCATCCTCAGTCATAGATGTAGATGTTCAGATCTAAAAAGTGTACAGCCTCCTCACTGTATTCCAATTTGAAACGTATGGGACAGTCCATGGTATTCAAGCATGTCACCCACTCTTCCAACTCATCTTTATTCCCTCCCCACACCAGAAACACATTGTCAATATAGCGTACATAGTACCTGATATGGGGATGAGTAAATGGTTTCATGGCTGTCTGTTAATACCATGCCATATATAGATTGGCATATGTGGGTGCCATGTTTGAACCCATGGCTGTCCCTGACACCTGCAAAAAATAAACATTCTCAAACTTAAAAAAGTTTTTCTCTAAACACAGAGTGAGCAACTCGCATAAATATTCAATTGGAGGACCCTCATACAGTGGATTCCCTGTCACCATGGACCTGACAACTGCAACACCCCCCCCCCATGGGATATGGAGGTGTATAGGCTGTCCAGATCCACGGTGACCAGGATATAACTGTGTTCGAGCATAGTATAACCTCTTAGTATATTCAATAAACTGGGTGAATCCTGCAAATATGCTGGAGTTCCCTTTACCACCGGTTGGAGATAGTGGTCTACATAGATGGCCAAATTAGAAAATAGGGACTCCCTGGCAGACACTGTTGATCTGCCAGGGGGGTTAGTGAGAGTCTTATGCACTTTTGGCAACAGGTACAGTACTGGTGTTTTAGGATGATCATTAATCAGATACTCAGTCTCTTGCTCTGATAGTAAACCTGCTTCATAGCCGCTGTTAAGGCATTCATCAATGTGTTTTTTAAATGTATTACTCGGATTCCCCTTCCGCTTAACATAAGTATTTGAATTAGAGAGCTGTCTATAGGCCTCTGCCCTATAGTCAATATAGTCTTGTACGACTATGGACCCGCCCTTATCCGCCGGGGGAATAACAATGCTGTTATCATTGCTTAGTGTTTTAACGGCCTTTCTCTCTTCAAAATTCAAATTTGGGTACACTGGAAAGGGAACTTCATTAAAGATATCACTACATAACATCCGTGTAAAATTCCTGATAGAGGGATGTGTGTTATATACATATATATAGATATACAGTGGTGGCAAAAATTGTGGACACTTTTTGAAATTTTTATGTCTTGCAGCTTTGCATGATTATAGGAAATGTTATTTTGTACCAAATGCAAATGTTTATATGTCAATTTAAAGATAGTTTCATGCTGAATTCAATACAAAAAGCAAAATGCAAATGTATGCAGCACAAAGTACAAGTTATGCTAACTTTAGTCTAAAAAAGAAACACAAGTGTGATTCAGTTATGAAGCGGATGTTAAGTGCAAACCCTACTGGCCAATTACAGTCCTTGTTCTGGGGACCAATCAAATGGCAGTAACTACAATACATCTTGTGAGAAGTTGAGGAAAAGTCAGTTTTGCTGTTTGTTCTGTAGAAGAAAGAGTGCTAGCAGTGTAAATGAAACATAATTGTAGAGTGTGTGAATATTGTTAGTATTCCTTTAAATTTATTGTGGAGATAATAAGTACAGCAATGGCAGCCAGGATTGTTTTATTACTTAAATCAGGTCTTTCTTATGCTGAAATTGCAAGGCAAGTAGGTGAGTCAGTGACAACATCTGGTGTACAAAGTGCTGTTTACATTATCAGGAATCAAAGTCACTCAAAAACAAACCAGGTAAAGGTCGAAAAAAGTGCACAAAAGAAACTGATGACAGAAAAATAAAAAGACTGTCTGAAGGACAGAAAAATGTATCAAAGGCTATCAGAGCCGAACTGTGTTCAACTGGTGTTTGTGTCAGTTCCAGAAAGGTAAGGAGCAGACTATCAGCTATGGTATTAAGAGGTAGAATTCCGAGAAAAAAAAGCCATATCTGAAACTACAGCAGCAAAAGAAATGACTACAGTGGGCAAAAGAACACATTGGATGGACAGACGATCAGTGGAAGCAAGTTATTTGGAGTGACAAAATTAATATATCCTTATTTGGTCGTAATGGCCAAAAATACATGAGACGTAGAGTAGGAAAATAATTACATCCTGACTGTATGGAAACCAATGTACAGCAACCAACAAGCGTTATAATTTGGGCATGTATGGCAGCAAATGCTGTTGGCCGCCTTCATGTAATCGACAGCACGCTGAACAAAAGAAAATACATTGACACCATCCTGGAACCAAAACTGCTACTTTCCATCAGGGATCTCTTTCCCAACAATGCACCATTTCTATTTCAGCAGGATTCAGCTCTATGCCACAAAGCAAAAAAATGCAATCAGTGGTTCACAACAAAGTCCATTCTGTTGTTGACCTGGCCAGGAAACAGCCCTGACCTGAACCTGAGAGAAAATTTGTGTCACCATTGAAAAGCCTTGTACAAATAAGGCAATTAATTGAGGCTATAATTGCTTACTGGAACCACGTAATAACGAAGGCAGAGCTTCAAACACTTGTTGGCTCAATGAGACGTCGCTGTGATGTGGTTTTAAAGAATAAAATCTACTCTACTAATAACTTATAGTTCATTGCATTATAGTATATTCAGCATGATTGCAGTATTCCATGCATAACTTTTTTTCTACTGCATATAATTTGCATTCTGTTTTTTTTTTATTATTATTAAATTCAGCATTAATTTTTCTATAAATTGACATATAAACATTTGCATTTGGTGCAAAATAGCATTTCTTATAAGCCTGCAAAGTTGCAAAACATTAAAATTTCTAAAAGTGCCAACATTTTTTGCCACCACTATTGTATATATACACAAATATTGTATATATACACAGATCATTTTTACATAATTGTGATAATCAATTTCTTGCATGTTCTAACATCAATTGACATACTTTCTAGAGCCTGCTAGCTAGTTTTATACCTTATATGGGGATGTTGATGTTAATATACTCTGTTCCATTTTTCTAATTAATGTATTTATCACGTTGGACATATTTTTGTCTCTTTTAAAATAATCGCTTAATATAATGATTTGGTCTAATATGGAGCATGGTTCACCTGCTCCCTGTTGATCATACTATAATTTCTTTGAACGTATCTAATTATAATCTTTTTGGTACAATTACACGATACTCCCCTTGAATATTCAGGATAGCATATGACCCTGTGCTCTATATTTTATGTATGTCATTTCATTCTGATATGTAATTCCTACATCTGGTATTCCAACATTTTTGCCCGTTGTTTCCATTATTAAGTAGTATCTAATACACTGTATGTATTGGGTAGCTAGCATATTAATTAGTTTGTGAGCTGCACATATATACTTATCTATGATCGATATGTGCTATTTTCTGTTTGGTAATGCAATGCTTTTGTTTTTACAGCTTTGTTTTTAGCTCTGACATTTGGCCAGTGCGGGCATCCTTAGTCAACCTCATGCATAGGCAATGGCGTCTGGAGGACGCTGCGGCTCTGCACGTACTTCTGGCAGAGATGTCCACGGGGTCCTAGGGTATTTAGAGTGGTGACTAGAATTTAATTTTTGTATTGTATCTGAGGCCTCGATGATTGAAAGCTCGTTTTTAAAATGATATGATGTAAAGATGTTCGCACTGGAGTGCGAATATAATATCGGAATGAATGAAAGTGTTCGAAATTGATTGCGTGTATGTATTCGAAATGGGCGTTTTTTCATCATTCGACATACGCTGCGAATGGTTTTTTTGGTTTGCGTAATGTTAAATACCCACTTCGTATGTGTAATTCTGTATTCGTAATTTTTTTAAAAAGTGTCTATTGATCAATTGTATTATCAACTTTGAACTTAGAAATTCAGATTTGTATATTATAAATATTAAATGTCCAAAACTCATGTATTATTTCTGACTTCTGTTTATTTTGAAATAAAAAGAAAATTAATACAATTGCATTCATAAGTAAAGCAATGCAATTGAGCAACAGTCTTTATATGTGTGGCATTTAAATTAACCATTTCAGCAATATCTTCCCAGATTGCATCCCTTGTCTTTAAACTAGTGTCACGCCTCTGTGGTCCAAAAAGCATGTCATAGTTTGGCTCCAGAGCAGATACAGGGATTTCATTCTCCACAACTGTAAACCTCTCAGCAACCATTTTCAAATATCTCATCAACTGCCTCACAGAATAAAATATGATATCTATATAAATATACATGTAACCAGAGTAAAATGTAAAATACGCTGTGATTGGAGAATATTAAGGAAGTACTCATAAATATGCGTACATAAATGTATTGCAAGGTATTATGGTAACAGAAATAATATAACAATAAATATGATTGGTTAACAAATATTGCACATTGAACATTGTTTAAAACATATACGCAATTTCGTAATAATACAAATGAGTGAAAATATCTAAATAAAGAGCGTAAAAATATTTATTGTACGATTTCAATAAAAAAGAATAACAAAATATAACCAGAACAGTAAAAGCAGAATTAATTGCGAAGGAGAGTTTCATTGTGAAGGAGAGGGCGTAAGATGGGCGTTCCATGGGCGTAACCTGAGTAAATCTCGCAAGTTTCACAGATATGTTACGATGATATAAAAACATACGCCATACGAATCGCACATTCAACTCACATACATATCTCGCCAGACATCCTTTGGCGAAATAACATGAATAACATTATTTACAATATTTATTTCATTTTAAAAATAATACAATATAACGTATTTAGACAATATACTATAACTGTAGTTTTACATTTTGAAATATGCAAACACAAACTGAAATAAAGTGAATCATTAAAATTACGAAGCGACGCAATGATATATGGAAACCCATTTCGAGGTTCGTGAAATGATATAAGGAGGCGAAGTCTATAGTTTTCTATGGACAGCTTATCGCGTAACGTATTGTTTACAATGGACTGCCCACTTTATACGATCATTACGCAAGGCGTGAAATTTGCGAGAGTTGCGAGTCAGAAATACACATTTCTCGCCGCAAATTACGAACTTTCAATCATCGAGGCCTGAGGACGGGGGCAACCCCAAAAACGTTTATACACAATAAATGTTTGCATATGAAAATCTGGAGGAGTGCTTTCTCCACTGCTATGCAAATATATATATATATATATATATATATATATATATATATATATATATATATATATATATATATATATATATATATGTGTGTGAAAAAATTTTTTTTAAAACGTATTACCCTATGAGTGGAACATATGAATGTGAAATATTTACAATAAATACATAGTTAAAACCTTTATTAACCCCTTAGTGACCAGACCCTTTTTCAATTTATCTACCGTTAAGAAACAGGGCTATTTTTACATTTCTGCGGTGCTTGAATAGTATGAATATGTATAGTATATATATATATATATATATATATATATATATATATATATATATATATATATATATATATATATATATATATATATATATATATATATATATATATTCAATATATACACAAACACACAAATTATATATATATATATATATATATATATATATATATATATGTGTGTGTTTTTTTTTTTTTTTTTTTTACGAATAACATATTACCCTGTGTGGGACAAGCGCAGAGAAATGGCCACATACTGTTCCAAGTTGATTAAAGCTAATTTTAAGGCACAAATGATTTACCCGGCTAAAATTACTCTGGCCAACAATGGGGATTTTGCAACATTTAATAAGGTGGAGGAAGCTAAGGCATTTTGCCATGAGAATGGCGTGGAGTAAAAAGTTGTGACAAATAAGAAAAAGTGAGGGAAAGGAAGGGGAAATTAATAGGGGGGGGGAAAGGAGTCTGTTTGTTACTTTTTGGTTTTTAGCCTACTCAATATTATATGGAGCCATTTAAAGGAGAGTGGCCTCTCCCAGATAGATGGAAACATCTTCAAAAGAGGGAATGCTACATATGTTTTTATAGGTCCTATGTGGACAAAGAATGACACTTTAATAAAGACCTGGGTTGTTTATTATTACCATTTTTCTTTTTTCTTTTTTTTCCCTCCATATCCCACCCCGTTTATGTTCTGTGTGTATCCATTTAGTTACTATGTTAAATGCAGGGACTAATGAATAAGCTTAAATTAATATCCTGGAATATTGGAGGGATTTCAAACCCAATTAAGAGGAAACTTATGATTAAATATTTAGGGGCTCAAAAACTTGATATAACATTTGTGCAGGAAACACATCTCAGACCCCAGGAAGCTATTAAATTACAATCTAAATGGGTAGGAGAGGTTATATTTACCACCTATGACAAAACTAACAGAGGCCTAGCAATTTTGATTAATAAGAAACTAGAGTATCAGATAAAAACAGTGAATAATGATCTAGAAGGGAGATATCAGATATTAGAACTAGAAATAAATAAGAGTCATTTTGTATTTTGTAACGTCTATGGACCAAATACGGTAGAGAAAGATTTTTGGGATGGACTTAGTTTGAAATTATTTCCATTTATTGGAAAAAACCTAGTTGTAGTGGGAGACTTTAATATGGCCTCTTCTTATATTATTGATAGATCACATACAAGGTGCCCCCTAGAAATAATAAAGAAATGAAGACCTTAAAAATGTTTTGTCAAAAATTAGCTCTTAATGACATATGGCGTACGCAAAACCCAGACAGAAAAGAGTTCACGTGTGTATCTAAGGCGCACAAGTCTTTCTCTAGAATAGATTTCTTTCTAATTGCTAAGCATATGCTGAGGTGGGAAATTAAGTCTAATATTGGAGAAATAGTTGTATCAGATCATGCCATAATCTCAATAGAGGTCGGTTATAGAGATGGAGATCTGATGAGAAATGGCAGACTTTTCTTTCCACAATATCTTGTACAGGACCCACAGTTTAAGGGCTGGTTACAAAATAGATGGAAGCAATTTTCGGAAGATAACTGGGAATACCGGGAGAAACCAGAAATATTCTGGGAAACTGCTAAGGCAGTATTTAGAGGGGACATTAAAGCATATTTAGTTAAGATGAAGGCAATAAGGAATACAAGGGAGGAACAATTGACAAATACAGTCAGAAACAGCTATTTGAGATATTTAAAAAACTCAACAGTTCCGTTTTGGAATAAATATAAAGAAAATAAAATGGCTCTAGATCTATTCTTAAAACAAAAAACGATTCATGAGGAACAAAAACAGAAAGCCTTCTTTTCGTGTATACAAGGTATTTCTGCTAAATATTTAGCCAAGATCTCTAAAGTTAGACAGCAGAAGAATATTATAACTTCAGTTATGTATAAAAAAAAGAGAACTTCAAAGGTGGCAGAAATAAGGAAGGCGTTCTTGGATTTCTTTCAGGATCTGTATTCGGCAAGTGAGATTAATATCTCTAATAAAGAACGGTTTTGGCAAAAGCTGAGTTTAACGCAAATTGCGACTATGGACCTTCAGGGTTTAAATGAACCTATTACAGAAACAGAAGTAATTAACACTATAACAAAGTTAAAATTAGGTAAATCTCCAGGGCCAGACTCACTGCCAGCGGAATTTTATAAAATATTGATCAAATTTCACCTACCTTATGTACGTTATACAATGAATATTACGTAGGAAATCAGTCACAGTCGGATGTATTTGCCACATCAAATATTACGTTGATCCTGAAAAAAGGCAAAGACCCAGAACTACCTTCCTTCATCCTATAGGCCCATCTCTCTATTAAATCCGGATTAACAGCAATTATTTCCAATAGATTAAAGCCCGCACTAGAGTATGTTATCCACCCAGACCAAACTGGTTTTATGTTGGGTAGAAACCCAGTTAGAAATCTACGTAAGGTACAGTTGGTCCTAGAATTTTTCTGGAACAAAATAGTTGAGAAAAAAATCACATGATAAACCGGATTTAGCCATCATATCGGTCGATGCTGAAAAAGCATTCGACTCGATTATCTGGGACCATTTATTTGCTTCATTAGAGGGGTTTGGACTTGTAGGCCCATTTCAACAGTTTGTCAGGCAATTATATAGGACTCTTCGCTCAGCTGTAATAGTGAATGGGGGACTGTCAGATAGTTTTGTTTTAAAGAGAGGTACGTGCCAAGGATGCCCCCTATCGCCCCTATTGTTCAATTTGTCGTTGGAACCACTTGCAATCATGCTAAGAGAGGAATTGAAAGGGAACAAATTAGGGGGGCAAAAAATGGTACTCTCACTCTATGCTGACAACCTTCTACTATTTATAAGTAAATAATCAGAAACGATTCCACAAATTTTGCAGATCTTTAATATGTTTAGTTCTGTTTCTGAATACAGGATTAAATATGAGAAGTCTGAGTTACTGTGGATTTCTAAACCAATCAAGGTGGCTCCACATCCCTTTAAGGAAACTAGCCAGATCAAATACCTAGGTATTGATCTGAGTAGTAATCCAGAGAATTGGTATGAAATGAATATGGTTAAATGCTTTAAGGAAATTCAGAATAAATTACAAATCTGGGCTAAGCTACCAATCTCAATCACTGCACGGGTGATGCTGATTAAGGTTGTGCTATTCCCTAAGTTATTATATTTTCTTCAAAACCTACCTTTACTGTTATATAAAAAAGATATCTTTTTGAACAGAATTTTTAGCAAATTTATCTGGCAGAATAAAAACCCACAAATTTCTATACTTATTTTAACCTTAGCTAAGGCATTCGGAAGTATGGCATGTCCCAATATACAATTATATAATTATGCAACCCTATGCAAATATGCACTGGATTGGATATCAGAGATGGACTCCGTCACATTTTTTGAAGTAGAATCGGGTTTGACGACCCCTTTTTCTCTAAAAGCATTGCTACACTTTCCCTATGCGAAACTACCTGGTAATATCTTGCGACTATATACATTCAGACACATTATACAGGCATGGCAAAAAGTATGCCTGGAGTTGAGATAAAATTTTCATAAATCAGAATTCCTCCCATTAGTAGGCAACCCAGACTTTCCACCGGGTCTAGATAATCTTGTTTTTCTTCGCTGGTATGGTAAGGGCCTGAGAAATGTAGGCCAGCTCTGTGAGAGGAATGTACTTTTGGCAAAATCATTTGAAGAACTGAGACGTACTTACTGCCTTCCGAGATGTGATTTTTATGCATATCTACAGGTAAGGCACTGGATAGGCAAAATGAGACAGGAAACTGGATTAGAGCTTGACATAGGTATTTTTTTTTTAGTTAAAGAGACCAAGGCGCGGATAAATAGTATCTGGCGAGTCTATAATCTGATGATGAAATTACAGGGGGAAAAACATATTACAAATTTATGAGCTAAATGGTCTAGACATAAGATTCCAGTAGATAGGGAAATGATTTTATATAGTATGGCTCTTGTAAGTAAGGCAGCAACAACTATAAGTGGAAGAGAAGCACATATGAAGATTTTAAATATGGCATATTACACTCCAGGTAGGATGACTAAATGGACGCAAGATAAAGGGAATTGCCATAAATGTGGCTTGGAATATGCTGAGTTAGTACATTGTTTCTGGGCATGCCCAAAAATACATCAATTCTGGCAAAAAAATAATTTTTGGTGCAATAAGATACTTGGAGCTAATTTTAAACTGGATCTGATGCAGATAATTTTTCTACGTAGATATACAGTTTGTGTGCCCAATATAAGGTTTATTAATCCATTGATTGTGATAGGAAGGAACCTGATACTGAAGCACTGGAAAGGGCATAAAGGTCTTAAAATATCAGAATTTATTAATAATGTTCAGTACCAGAGGACTTTTGAGCAGTTTAATCTAAAGACCCCTAATAAGAAACAAAATGAGAAGTTATTTGGTAAATGGAATAAAATATATTGACGCATTGCCTTTAGAGCTTCAGCGACAAATAGTTTCATATTTTAACTATTCAGACAGGACAAACAATAATTAGTAATAAGGAGTCTACCAAGAAAGAACTTGGTTTACCAAAGATTAGAAAGGAGAGTTGAATTAACAGTAGCTGTCCTACTCCATTAAATCGCACTAAAGTGGAATGTCCCTTCCCTCTCTTTTATGTATTTGTTTGACCCCCCTTTTTTTTTTCTCTTCCCTCTCAGAAGACACTTTCTATATATCTGGGTCCCTCTCATTAGGCGACAAATGGGTCCTACTCATATAAATAGTATGATTAGTTATTTATACTATGGGAAGAGCTTGGTTTCTATACATATTTAAGACTATTGTTCTTGACTAGTTGGCTTTTTCCTCTTTTCTCTATGCCAAAAATAAGAATAATAATTGAGATTGTATAAATATCAGGTTGATTATGTTATATTAATCAAGAAACTAAAAGATCTCTATGATTTCAGATGAATTAAGGTGCTTTTTTGTTGTTTGTTTAAAGTTTAAGGCATTAAGAATAATTTCCATTGTTCAATGTATAATGGATTGTATTTACAAGCTCTAAGATGATGGGCTAGAGATGCATATTTTATCGTTGCTGGATATTTTGAAGGTATCCGGAATTTGGATGTAAACATTTGTTATAATTTTGTGTTATTTTTAAAAAAAATTACAATAAAAAAATATATATATAAAAAAAAGTAATGTTTCTGTAGTTTACAATCCATATATGCCATTTGTTTGACTAAGACTATTGAGAGAGTATATGTAGGCTGTGCAATTATTCCACCACTACAATGTACTAAACAGTAACGTATTATAGACCACCACGAGGGAGGAAAACTAAAATATTTAAAGGTAGCAAGTAAAAGTTGAGGATAGATCATTATGCTTTCAATTTACATCATATGTACAATTAGTTTGTATGGATTATGTTTAGCCCACTCCAGTCCTGTGGCAGTCCAGTTGGTGTAGGTTAGCAAGTTCCTTGAGATCTATGTGCGTATTCATCAAGCATAGTGAAAGTAGTGAGATGGGATCTGTGTCTCTGTTGAGGCAAATAGCAGATCGAAGTTGAGCTCAGGCCATTGTAAGAGACTGCACAATTTTTTCCCTTCCTTACCACTGCTGTCTGCTGATAGGAAAGATGCAGGGTTGCCCTGAGAGTCTTTTAGGTCGGCGAGCAATAAACTTCTCTGCGTCAAGTCAGGAGAGATAGACGCTGTACTAGGTTTCAACCAAGTTGGATAGGGCGGCTCATTTGCTCTACTTGAGGGATCAGGGCAGCTGGGTTTGTCTCTTCTTTCTTCCCTACCGGCATTTGCCTGGGTGAGATGGTATTGATATGTCCCTTGGGCTGATACAGGTAGCGTGGTCTGTGTCAGAGTCCTAGCGTGCTCTAAAAAACCAAATATGCTCTGTCTGAGATCCGTAAAGTGAGCATCAAAACTTTTTTATCCAGGGACTCCATATTGCTGGAAGTTTGATGAGGGAGGTTTTTTGGGCAACTTCTTGATCATTTGAAATGGTATGCCTCTCTGGCATTTCTAACTGCAATATGTAGACTTGTGGGTCATAGAAAAATGGGGGGAGTTCTGTGGCCCTGATCACCGAACTAAGTGGAATGCTCATGTAAGTTCGAAGTGAGGTTGTATTAGGTGATTGTGCGCGCCACTCTTTCTTGCAGTCTCAAAGTACTTGCCTGCATTGCAATGGTGAGCACTTCTGTTAAGGAACCCTGAAGTTTCCCTGATATATATTTGGATGGCGGCAAGATGGCCTCAGTGCTTCGTTTGATCTGAGCCACTTCATGCAGGAGTATCATGCCTCAGCACCCGCTCTGTAGAAAAATCTAAAATTGCCAGACCTATTACCCAGAGCCTTTGTAGCTGAGATTATAGTAAAGTATTTTAGATGTTTTTCAGCTGGATTCCTAGGATTATCTTTATTGTTATAAGTGCGAGCAGGAGCTTCAGAGAAACACATCTCATTATCCTTATTTTGACTCATCCATTTGAGAAGTGCATGGTCAGTAACTAGCCTAAATATCCTGCCCAACAAATAATATTTGAGAGTTTCAACAGTCAATTTAATAGCTAGACACTCCTTTTCAACTTTCAAATAGTTCTTTTCTCTAGGTTGAAGTTTCCTGCTGAGGTATAGTATTGGGTGCTCTTCACTTTGACTTTCCTGGGAAAGCACTGTCCCAAGTCCTACATCTTAGGAATCTGTCTGTAAAATTAACTCCTTTGAAAAATCAGGGGTGACTAACACTGGCTGCCTACAGATGGCTTCCTTGAGATTTTGAAATGATGTTAGGCTTCAGGGGACCATTTCACCGTTACTGGAGCTTTTGCTTTAGTGAGGTCAGTTAAAGCTTTAGTAGCAAAGTTGGAGAAACCTTCTGTAGTAGCCAACAAGCCCAATAAATTTTCTGACCTGTTTCTTCATCACAGGTCACAGCCAATTCCTTATGGCTTTAATTTTAGCAAGTTGTGGCTTCACTATTCCTCTTCCAATGGAATAGCCAAGATACTTGCCTTCTCCAAGCCACTGGTACATATACTATGGTTTGCTGTTAGACCTGCATTTCTTTTGGAATTAAGGACAGTTTGCACTTTTGGCATGTGAGACTCCCAATCTTTGCTATGTATGACTACATCATCCAAGTAAGCTGCAGCATAACAAGCATGTGGCCTTAAGATCAGGTCCATCATTCTTTGAAACGTTGCTGGAGCCCCATGTAGGCCAAAAGGTAACACCTTGTATTGGAAGCCCATCTGGAGTAGAGAAGGCAGTCTTTTCCTTTGCCCATCCTGTAAGCAGCACTTGCCAATAACCCTTGGTCAGATCCAATGTAGTAGGGTACCTGGCTCTCCGAATCTCTCCACAAGCTCAGCAACCCTTGGCATGGGGTATGCATCAAACTTGGATATTGCATTTCAGCTTCTGGTAATCATTGCATAAGCTAATTGTGCCATCAGGCTTTGGTACAAGCATGATTGCGCTACTCCAGTCACTTTGGGATTCTTCGATTACCCCAAGGTCAAGCGTCTTCTTTACTTCTGATTTGATTGCTACGCTCTGGGCTTCAGGTATTCTATATGGCTTTAGATTTATCCTTTTCCCCAGATCAGTAACAATGTCACACTTTATTATAATAGTTCTCCCTGTGATAATAAAGCACCTCTTCTGGTGGATAGTCAGGGTTTCTGAGATATTGACTACGGGGTCATTCTTCTCCATTGTAGGGAGGTCTGCTGTATTTACAACCACAAGTGTTTCTCTTTCTTTCCACAGCTTAAGTTAATTCACATGGTAAATCTGTACCTCATTTCGCCTCCCAGGCTGACTTACTTTGTAATTTACTTCTCCCACTGTGTCAATGACTTCATATGGTCCATGCCATGTTGCCAAAATGTTGTTTTCTGCGGTGGGGACCAGTACTAGCACTCCCTATCTCGTGGGTTAAACACACGAACCCTAGCATTTCTGTTATAGCTGTTCTGCTGATGATGCTGGGCATTTTTCATGTGTTCTCTAACTATGAGCATAATGGCTGTCATTCGTTCCTGCATCTGAGTTATATGTTCTATCACACTTCTGTGAGGGGTTGACTCATGTTCCCAAGTCTCTTTAGTTATGTCTAGCAACCCTCTGGGGTGAATTCCATATAAGAGTTCAAAGGGCGAAAAAACCCAGTAGAAGCTTGGGGGACCTCTCTGATAGCAAACATTAAATAAAGCAAAAGAAAATCCCCGATTTTCCCATCTTTATGAATTACTTTTTTGAGCATAGCCTTTATTGTTTTATTGAATCGTTCTACCAGACCATCAGTTTGTGGGTGATATAATGATGTCTTCCAATGCTTTATACGAAGGAGATTACACAGCTCCTTTATAATTCACAACATAAATGGAGTGACTTGGTCTGTTAATATTGGTTTTGGAATCCCAACCCGGCTGAACATTAACATTACCTCCTTAGCAATTTCTTTTTCTGAATAAGTACGCATGGGTATTGCCTCAGGGTAATGGGTAGCATAGTCTACTACCACCAATATGTACAGGTGTCCCCTTGCAGACTTTACAAGAGGACCCACAAAATCCATACCAATGTGTTCAAATGGGACCTCAATTATGGGTAAGGGCACCAAGGGGCTATGGTATGCTGTAAGAGAGGGAGTTAATTGGCAGGAACCGGTCCATTACGAGTTGTTCCACAATTTGATTAGCTTAGTAAACCTCTGGCTGAAGCCATTTCCTGGCAAGATGTATCAAGTCAAACATCTGTTACCAAATGACTTTGTCTTGATTATAAGTCCAGGAGTGAAATCACTGTGCCCTCACTGCTTTCGTTACTTTCAGGCGAGCCACAATTTCTAATTTTAGCTTAATGTAGTCACTGGCTTGCGAAGGTTCCAAATCATAATATGCCTTCTGAGGTTCTCCACTTAGAAATGATGCAAGGAAATTTGCCCATTCAGACACAGGCTACCCTTCTCTTTTAACTGTCATTTCAAATGCCACCAGGTAAGCCTCCCCAACATCTGTAGCCACCATCTTTTGCAAATAGTTACTCACTCTCAGAGTTTTAGAACTATGTGGTATTTCGGCAGCCCATCTGCCCAGTCTCTCAGATAGGCCTCGGATCTCCTGCTGCATGGCACATGTGATATTCTGCTGTTCCTCTCTTTGTTTTAACACCAGTTGTTGTAGTACTGCAATATCTTCTTGCTGCTGTGTGGCAGTGGCCTGTTGCTGTGTGGCCGTAGCCTGTAGTAAAGCCTTTATCCATTTTTGAGTGTGGCATTGTTTCCTTAACAGACTATCACAGTGTTGCCTGCTGCCTCCACCATATGTGACCTGGGATCTTATAACCACACAGTCTTCAAAGCTGGAAACACCACACAAGGTTGTAGCTTTATAAAATATAGTCAATTTATTAACAGGTCTGGCAAAAACAGGCAAAATAACCATAAAGAAAACAAAATAGGCTTGCTCCAATGAGCACTTACTAATAGGTACAACTGACTGCAATAAGTTGGCTTTTCACAAAAATAAATGCACAGACCTTTCAAACTTTGTTTTTCCTTTTAGAAAGAATACCTCTCAGTCTCTCAGGAGAGTGTTGCAGTATCTTGACACACTGCAAGCGGAGCGGCGCGCAGTGTGTAGATGCGGCTGTGCACGCTCAGTGTGTCCTGCCTTTTCATCTCTGAGCATTCTGCTGCATCAGGTCGCATAGCTGAGTGCACAGAGATGAAATATTTGAACTTCAGAAGCGATGTGCCGCGGTGCGAAGCTGCTGCTTTGCCTCGTGCCGCATCGCTTGCAGTGTGTCACAGCCTTTACTGCTGGAATTCTCACTCTGAATCCCTGACTGGGGATTTTTATTACAAAAATATTAGCTATAGCGATTCAATTGGGTATCTTTTAAGCTCTATACCAATCTAGCTCTTCCCAGATAGATATAAATTTAGACGATTAAAAAAAAAAAGGGGGGGGGGTAGGTATAAAGCGCTAAAAGAAGCAAAGATACCAGGAGGATAGTATTGTATGTATATAAAAAACAATTTATTAATGCTAACTCCAAAGTATCACTTCTAGAGAAGCATATATGGTACAAATATTTATAATAAACAATTAAAAAGACATATATTCTCAGAAATACTTAACTTATAAGAAAAATAGGGAAGTCTCCCTTAAGATATACGACGATGCTTCACCTGTATAAATCGGATTAAATGCGCAAAAGATCAAATTTAACTTTCTGTCAACAACTCTCACCTAGACTCTTATATTTAGCATCTTATATTTAAGCTTGTACATTAAAAACAGCGAAAAAACATAGGTTTAAATAAACCTTAAAAATATAAAGGTAGAATCTTGTTTCTGAACAAGTTCAAACTCAAATAAGCTCCACATACACGGAGTGCAGAATTATTAGGCAAGTTGTATTTTTGAGGATTAATTTTATTATTGAACAACAACCATGTTCTCAATGAACCCAAAAAACTCATTAATATCAAAGCTGAATAGTTTTGGAAGTAGTTTTTAGTTTGTTTTTAGTTATAGCTATTTTAGGGGGATATCTGTGTGTGCAGGTGACTATTACTGTGCATAATTATTAGGCAACTTAACAAAAAACAAATATATACCCATTTCAATTATTTATTTTTACCAGTGAAACCAATATAACATCTCAACATTCACAAATATACATTTCTGACATTCAAAAACAAAACAAAAACAAATCAGTGACCAATATAGTCACCTTTCTTTGCAAGGACACTCAAAAGCCTGCCATCCATAGATTCTGTCAGTGTTTTGATCTGTTCACCATCAACATTGCGTGCAGCAGCAACCACAGCCTCCCAGACACTGTTCAGAGAGGTGTACTGTTTTCCCTCCTTGTAAATCTCACATTTGATGATGGACCACAGGTTCTCAATGGGGTTCAGATCAGGTGAACAAGGAAGCCATGTCATTAGATTTTCTTCTTTTATACCCTTTCTTGCCAGCCACTCTGTGGAGTAATTGGACGCGTGTGATGGAGCATTGTCCTGCATGAAAATCATGTTTTTCTTGAAGGATGCAGACTTCTTCCTGTACCACTGCTTGAAGAAGGTGTCTTCCAGAAACTGGCAGTAGGACTGGGAGTTGAGCTTGACTCTATCCTCAACCCGAAAAGGCCCCACAAGCTCATCTTTGATGATACCAGCCCAAACCAGTACTCCACCTCCACCTTGCTGGCGTCTGAGTCGGACTGGAGCTCTCTGCCCTTTACCAATCCAGCCACGGGCCCATCCATCTGGCCCATCAAGACTCACTCTCATTTCATAAGTCCATAAAACCTTAGAAAAATCAGTCTTGAGATATTTCTTGGCCCAGTCTTGACGTTTCAGCTTGTGTGTCTTGTTCAGTGGTGGTCGTCTTTCAGCCTTTCTTACCTTGGCCATGTCTCTGAGTATTGCACACCGTGTGCTTTTGGGCACTCCAGTGATGTTGCAGCTCTGAAATATGGTCAAACTGGTGGCAAGTGGCATCTTGGCAGCTGCACGCTTGACTTTTCTCAGTTCATGGGCAGTTATTTTGTGCCTTGGTTTTTCCACACACTTCTTGCGACCCTGTTGACTATTTTGAATGAAACGCTTGATTGTTCGATGATCACGCTTCAGAAGCTTTGCAATTTTAAGAGTGCTGCATCCCTCTGCAAGATATCTCACTATTTTTGACTTTTCTGAGCCTGTCAAGTCCTTCTTTTGACCCATTTTGCCAAAGGAAAGGAAGTTGCCTAATAATTATGCACACCTGATATAGGGTGTTGATGTCATTAGACCACACCCCTTCTCATTACAGAGATGCACATCACCTAATATGCTTAATTGGTATTAGGCTTTCGAGCCTATACAGCTTGGAGTAAGACAACATGCATAAAGAGGATGATGTGGTCAAAATACTCATTTGCCTAATAATTCTGCACTCCCTGTACTTATCCGTTAAATTCTTCAAAAGGCCTTTGTCAAAGGTTATTAATTCCTGTATAAGTAGCAGTTCTATTTATCGCTGGAAATATTTTGTATGACAGTTCTGTTTATTCCTAGATTTTTTCGAAGGCCCCAAGGAATATAGGGATTTAGAGCTTATCTGTTTATTTAAACAATATAGATGATATATATCCCCGGTGTAGCGTGTCAGCATTTTGGAGGTGTATAGAAAGCTGTTACTGGCTGTGTTATTGGAACAATCTTACCAGTCTTATGGTTCTCAGCTCCTTTGTACAGACCTCCTTTTAAACATGGCTCCACACTGCTATCGAAAGTTGAAGCTTCTGTAGTGCCATGCGCTAACAGACAGTAATAGACAGCGACATGCACTAAACAGACAGTAATAGACAGCGAAATGCGCTAACAGACAGTAATAGACAGCGACATGCGCTAACAGACAGTAATAGACAGAGACATGCACTCACAGACAGTAATAGACAGAGACATGCACACACAGGCAGTAATAGACAGAGATATTAAAATACAGGCAGTAATAGACAGACATGCACTCACAGGCAGTAATAGACATAGACATGCACACACAGGCAGTAATAGACAGAGACATGCACACACAGGCAGTAATAGACAGAGACATGGACACACAGGCAGGGATAGATAGGCATACACACACAGGCAGGGATAGATAGGCACACACACCCTCAGGCAGTAATAGACAGAAACATGCACATACAGGCAGTAATAGACAGACATGCACACACAGACAGGGACAGATAGGTATACATACACAGGCAGGGATAGATAGGCATACACACACTCAGGCAGAAATAGGCAGATACACACACACACATGCAGGGATAGATAAGCATACACACACTCAGGCAGTAATAGCAGACACACACACAGGCAGGGATAGATAGGCACACACACACACACTCAGGCAGTAATAGCAGACACAAGCAGTCACATGTGAGTTTGTGAAAACTTGCCATTGCATTATCGAGTAAATGACACATACACACACCCATCACTATTAAGCATTTGTAAACAATAAGTAAATGAATTTAAAAAAAAGGCATAATATCAAAAAGATTTTTTTTTTTTATTCAACAGTCCTTAACAGAAAACCTGTTCCTTAGTATGTCTGCCTGCCCCTAGAAACAGCCCTGCCTATGGAACCGCACTCTCATGTGCTGGTATTACCGAGTGGAGCGCAAATATAAAGCTTGCAAAAGAGCAATTTTGCGCTCCACTTGTAATCTAGCCCTATCTGCAGCCACAATGTAAATAAAAAGAAATTTATAGACGCAAACTTTTTGTTAGTGGTAAATCACTATTGTGCTTTTGCTTTTTGTTGTTTTAGTAAGCAATTCAAGTAACAAGATAGAATAATTAAGTATTGTTTCATGTAATATACTAGTATACCAGTACTGCTATTCATACTTTTCTTTTTAATTTAATAATCTATCTGGAAACTTATCATATAACTGGTCAGGATGTGTGATGTTAATGCTTTTATTATTTAAACTTATACAGACTGCGGAATAAATGCATTTTTTGTCTTATGCACTTGCAATCTGAGATAAACCAGAGAATTGACAGGCACACAGGTGAAGCTTATCCGAAAACTCTATGGTGTTACAGATTGAAACCATTACCTAAAGAAGCAATTATGATGCATAAAAATATGTGCTACTTCATATTGGAAAAAAGATAGGGAGGGTCTATTTGATATACTACAACTATAAATAAGTCTCCCTCTTCACCACACTGACACAGGCTGATACCTAATTGTTTGACTGTATAGAAACCTGTATACAGCTGGACATGTTAACAGCCAATGAAATACACTGATATGCAGCACTAGAAGCAAATACATGGGCTAGGATAAAAACAGATGAAGTGAAAATAAATACCATGTTCCATTTGTAATAACTGGTTTCTAATATATTTATGAAAAATGGTCCATTTAGTTAAGATTTTAAAATGAATTGTACACACAGAATACCAGAAATGTACTTTCATTTAAAGGGACAGTAAAGTCATAATTAAATAAAAAATGTTCATGATTTACAAAAAGCATACATTTTGAAACAACTTTCCAATTTATTTCTATTTTTTGTATTTGCTTCCTTCTCTTGTTATCCTTTACTGAAAGGTTTATTTAGGTAAGCTCAGGAGCAGTAAAGAACCTAGGTTCTAGCTGCTGATTGGTGGCTGCATATATATATTTATACTGATTGTCATTGGCTCACCCATGTGTTCAGTTAGAACCCAGTAGTGCATTGGTGCTCCTTCAACAAAGCATTGCAAGAGAATGAAGCAAATTTGATAATAGAAGTAAACTGGAAAGTTGTTTAAAATTGTATGTTCTACCTAAATCATGAAAGGAAATGTTTAGGGTTTCATGTCCCATTAAAGGTTAAAGATGAGTACAGATGTTAAACAGGCTTTACTATGAGAATTCCTTTAAGAGGGCAAAAAAGCAGAATGGGAAGGAAACATTGCTATTCTCATCAATAAGTTGTTAAAGGGACAGTCTAAACCAGAATTTGTGTGGTTTAAAAAAAGATAGATAATCCCTTTATTAACCATTCCCTAGTTTTGCACAACCAACACAGTTATATAAATACACTTTTTACCTCTGTGATTACCTTGTATCTAATCCTCTGCAAACTGCCCCCTTATTTCTGTTCTTTTGACAGACTTGCATTGTAGCCAATCAGAGCTGGCTCACCTGAACTCCACGTGCGTGAGCACAGTGTTATCTATCTGACACACATGAACTAACACCCTGTAGTGGTGAAAAACTGTCAAAATGCCCTGAGAGAAAAGGCAGCCTTCAAGGGTTTAGAAATTAGCGTATGAACCCCCTAGGTTTAGCTTTCAACTAAGAATACCAAAAGAACAAAGCAAAATTGGTGATAAAAGTAAATTTGAAAATGGTTTAAAATTACATTCTCTATCTGAATCATGAAAGTTTATTTTGGACTAGACTGTCCCCTTAAGTTCATGCCTAAATGAGTCCACAAATCAGATTCAAGGCCCTATCAACCCATTTAGACAGTCATGGATCATGAAGAACCAACTATGCCAGTTATATAAATATATATCTTAGATCAGATGCTTACCCTCTGTAGTACTGATATGCCAGCTATATGCACAAATCAGACATGCCATTCACCCTAAATGCCTGATATTTGCAGAGTAACATATCTAAACAGGCAAGTAACTTAAAATAGTAATAGTACAGCAGGAGCGAAAAGGCGGAACTGGCTGTTTCACTCACATGAAATGGTGGTGCTTGTGCTCAGTAACAGCTGCCCACACCAGCATTTCCAAAACACTGGTGGTCCAGACTAACGCTGCTGGTGGTCTGGCTTTGGTAAGTTGTAGGCAGGCCCCTTACACTGCCTGATTTTCCATCTAGTAAAGTGCGTATAGGTTTAAAAATAAATTAAAGGCATTACGTTTTCTGCATTCTACTGTGCAGTTGGTGTTTCTTTAAAAGTCTGAAGAGAAAATTTGACATCCGGGATACAGCATTATATTGAATGCACAGTTTTTTAATTTTCAAAATCTAGTCACCGTACATTAAAACACCAGCATTTTGCATGGATCGGATGACACAAAATTACATCAGAGATCAGCTTAATGGGACATTAAACAACTCTTATTTTTTAGTAAATGTGTGCGTGTACCACAATCCCATTCTATAACCTGGGATTTTTCAAAAATGCTGTAAAGCAATAACTGATTTTAGGCAATTTGCTGCACAAAAGCAAGAGGTATTTAATAACCATCTAATGTAGGAACACTTGTATATGAAATCAGTATTTAAAATAAAAATATGTAAGAGAGCTAGTAAAGAGAGGCAGATAACAACTGAAACCTACAAATGTCATATCTGTTTTAATACAGATAAAAAAACCAATATGAATAAATCATATACCAAATGGACAGAAGCCTTATATAAGTAATCATAAAACTTCAAAACATGTTTTAAAAAATGCAACTGATTGTTTTCCTAAATAACACTTTGGTGTTTAATGTGTCAGAGTAGATGGAGCTTGAATTGGGGATCAAGATGATGGAATTTAGACAGCATTTGATGGATTGCTTAATCATTCCCCATTGTTCTTGAATACCAGCATTCCAAATTAGTGTTACCATTTGAACTCTTAGCTTTTTGACCACTTAACTGACATCGAAATTAAAGTTCTATGGTACTTGGTGCATTTTTTTGCAATACTAAGAATATTTTCACATCCGTAAGTCTTTCTGACTTCAAAGTAAAAGAATAGTGAGCTCCTCATTTCACAACCTATAAGATATCTGTTGGACCTGTGCCCTCCTTAACTATATGAATGGCCTCTAACCAGATCACCTTGGTAACCTAACGCTACACATCCTGAGTGCCCTCTTCTCAACAATTTTAAACAAGAAATCTTTTGGCAACTCCATTTTCCCATGCTGTTCTATCTATTGAAATGACCTGGCTTTTTGACAGACACTGTTTAATTATGAAAAGGCCTGAGACTTGTTTAAGGCCTTACAATTCCTTTGCTTACCATTAACACCAAAAAAGGGTAGAATGTAGCTATTCTTAACTTTATGTTGGTTTTTTGAACACTGATCTTTCAGACTTGTTTGTTTTTGCTATTCTCCAAATATAATTTATAAAGCATTTTCTCTTATCATTTGTCTCCAGTGAATGCTGGTTTCTATGGAATGGGTTGTGTTTAAAACTCTATGAAAAGCTTTATAAACAAGAAGGACCTGCCTTTTTAACCTGCTACAGTAAATTTATATATTCTTTAGATCATGCTATGGGGATGCAAATTACGTTACTGAGGCTCTCTTGTATTAAACAGTTGCAGGGAGCAAAAGGGAAGATAATCCAGGTCTGGGAAGAAGATGAAATCTGAGGACAAAGCATTGTTTCTATTTGGCATTAACTTATATCTGTTTGGGCTTCCATTATGAATGCATTTAATTAGTAATTAGAGATTCAAAAGGAAACAATTTTCAAGACATTGCTGAATCATTAAGAAAAGAAACAATTAAAGGACTATTAAATACAGTCGAATTGTATATTCAGCAATTACATAATAAATTGGCAATAAAATATCAGTCTTAATTTTAAATTACAGAAGATTTTTTCTGACAAGTTTAAAAATGTACTTGGCCTCCTGTATCATGTGACAGCAATCAGCTAATCACAGACTCATGCACTCTTGCACATGCTCATTATTAGCTGCTGCCTCAGAAAGTGTGTATATAAAAAGACTGTGCACAATTTGACAATGGGAGTAAATTGGAAAGTCTCTCAAAACTGCATGCTCTATCTGACTCATGAAAGTTTAATGTTGACTTTAGTGTCCCTTTAAAAACCACAATGCATTTTCTCTTTTCTTTATTCCTTAAATTAAAAATATATCCTATTTTAAATTTACCATAATGATTATCTGATGATCTCCCATTTCAAAAGTGAAACACTTAAAATGATACAAGTGCCTTGATGACTCCAAGTGATTAATATCCAATCTAAACTTTCATTTGTTATATTTAGACTAGCTGACAGATAGATGCAGCACGTTAGTACAGGCTACTGCTTCATGTATGGTACATGTTTTCATTATGGTGTCATCCGTCCAGATGGCTTCAGTGTAATATTCCACTTTGTATAATTACCCTATAGCTCTATCTTTCATTACACACATTTGGACTAAATCAATTCCTTTTGTTCAGAAATTGTTAAAATGTTTCTTGTAGATTACAAGATTAACAGGTAAAATTATACTGGTAGTGACTAATACTGTTTGATGATCGATTAGTGCTTACATTTGGACACAGACTATTAATTTTTATAAATTGTTCATAACAAGATAAAGAGATTGTCTCCTACTTTATGCCGATATACAATATTTAGGCCTTTCTAGGTCTATTCTAGTAAATCTTCAGCTTCACCATACCCATACTGCTATGGATTAATGTATTTTTCTTTTCCAAAGAAAATATACTATTCAAAGGGCTTTATACTAATACAGTTTTATTAAAAAAAATTGAAATTGGCATTGCTCAAAACTAAATGTTCTGGGGAAATTAGATCTTCTTTAAGAATTTTATTGGTCTTGGCCAACATCCTAATACATGGGGGTAACAGATAAACATTTTAGAGGCCTTAAGGGTCACATTTAAATTTAGGCCAGTGGCACAGGAGCAGATTTAGGAGAGTTTGAATTTGAGTTGAATACTATGCCGTCCTGATTTTCCTAACAAGAGTTTACAGAATTATATATCAACCAATAGGGATGATAAAGAAGTAAGGGTGAGAGAAAAAGAACCAGAGTCTTCACATTAAATCTTATTAAAAGAAAAGTAGACCTACAGTTTATTCTTCTTCCAGTGAATATAGAGGCTGGAGCCCATGATCCTAAATACATGTTCTGAACACAATATGTAAGGGGCCATTCATAAATGTTATTGCTGCACTATCTGAAGATTATTTACAATGCTAGTTAGACACTGAGGATGGTAAAGTTCTATCAAATAATAATTATTCATAATTCATCATATAATAGTAAGAAAATACCAAAAACGGACGGGACACGAATGTCAAAAATACATTTTCATGGCTCAAATAAACATGCAATTTTAAGAGACTTTTCAATTGACTTCTATTATTAAATGTACCTCATTATTTTTTAATCCTGTGTTAAAAAGCATACAGAGATAGGATCAGGAGGCGCAAGATAGTACTGGGAGCTAGCTGGTGATTGTTAGCTAAGAACATCTGCATGTACTCATTGGCTGGCTAGATAGGTTCAGCTAGATCCCAGTAGTGCATTGCTGTTCTGGAGCTGATTTTCACTATGTGTTAAAGTCACACACAGGGGTTAAACCTATTTATATGCAAGCAATAAAGCAACAATAGAATGATCTAGTGCATTACCATTTTACTTTTGAACTTATATGCCCCTTTAAAAAAAAAAACATTTAAATAGAAATGTTAACACGTATACTATTTTGTAAACAAATCTCATGTTTTTTTTAACTAATTTTATAACAACAAACTCACTACTTTCAATTGACTGTGAAACCAAAAAGTTAATTAAGAAATGATAAGTGCCACAAGGTTAACCAAAAAAAAAAAAAAAAACATCAAAAGTCATGTTATCTGCACAGTAGGAAACAACACAAAATTGACTATCGAACTTGGGTATAACGCATATTCTGGTATTATAAGTGGATGGTTAAATATTTTAACCAAAGCATCATAAAGCAGCCGAGATTTTTTTAAAGATCATTGCACTTGTATTTTAAGTGGTAATTTAAGTGTTTACGCTTAAGGGCAATCCAAAGTACTGATGTATAATTAAGCGTTTTTTTCCCTGACCTGAAATTAACAATTATTATTAAAGGACTATTAACCCCTGTATGACCAGTGATGCACCCTGTACGTCTCTGGTCTTTAATTGTGGATTCCAAAGCGAGACCGTGCTATTATATAATGACGGCCATTGGAAGAAAGGTAATAATAGAGCAGTCCCGCGCTACTATGACCTGTAAATCCCTTAGGCCTAGATTTGGAGTTCGGCGGTAAAAGGGCTGTTAACGCTCCGCGGGCTTTTTTCTGGCCGCACCATAAATTTAACTCTGGTATCGAGAGTTTAAACAAATGCTGCGTTATGCTCCAAAAAAGGAGCGTAGAGCATTTTTACCGCAAATGCAACTCTCGATACCAGAGTTGCTTACGGACGCGGCCGGCCTCAAAAACGTGCTCGTGCACGATTCTCCCATAGGAAACAATGGGGCTGTTTGAGCTGAAAAAAAACCTAACACCTGCAAAAAAGCAGCGTTCAGCTCCTAACGCAGCCCCATTGTTTCCTATGGGGAAACACTTCCTACGTCTGCACCTAACACTCTAACATGTACCCCGAGTCTAAACACCCCTAACCTTACACTTATTAACCCCTAATCTGCCGCCCCCGCTATCGCTGACACCTGCATATTTTTTTTAACCCCTAATCTGCCGCTCCGTAAACCGCCGCAACCTACGTTATCCCTATGTACCCCTAATCTGCTGCCCTAACATCGCCGACCCCTATATTATATTTATTAACCCCTAATCTGCCCCCCTCAACGTCGCCGACACCTGCCTACACTTATTAACTCCTAATCTGCCGAGCGGACCTGAGCGCTACTATAATAAAGTTATTAACCCCTAATCCGCCTCACTAACCCTATCATAAATAGTATTAACCCCTAATCTGCCCTCCCTAACATCGCCGACACCTACCTTCAATTATTAACCCCTAATCTGCCGAGCGGACCTCACCGCTACTATAATAAATGTATTAACCCCTAAAGCTAAGTCTAACCCTAACACTAACACCCCCCTAAATTAAATATAATTTTAATCTAACGAAATAAATTAACTCTTATTAAATAAATTATTCCTATTTAAAGCTAAATACTTACCTATAAAATAAATCCTAATATAGCTACAATATAAATTATAATTATATTATAGCTATTTTAGGATTAATATTTATTTTACAGGCAACTTTTTAATTATTTTAACCAGGTACAATAGCTATTAAATAGTTAAGAACTATTTAATAGTTACCTAGTTAAAATAATAACAAATTTACCTGTAAAATAAATCCTAACCTAAGATATAATTAAACCTAACACTACCCTATCAATAAATTAATTAAATAAACTACCTACAATTACCTACAATTAACCTAACACTACACTATCAATAAATTAATTAAACACAATTGCTACAAATAAATACAATTAAATAAACTAGCTAAAGTACAAAAAATAAAAAAGAACTAAGTTACAAAAAATAATAAAATATTTACAAACATAAGAAAAATATTACAACAATTTTAAACTAATTACACCTACTCTAAGCCCCCTAATAAAATAACAAAGCCCCCCAAAATAAAAAATTCCCTACCCTATTCTAAATTAAAAAAGTTACAAGCTCTTTTACCTTACCAGCCCTGAACAGGGCCCTTTGCGGGGCATGCCCCAAGGAATTCAGCTCTTTTGCCTGTAAAAAAAAACATACCATACCCCCCCAACATTACAACCCACCACCCACATACCCCTAATCTAACCCAAACCCCCCTTAAATAAACCTAACACTAAGCCCCTGAAGATCTTCCTACCTTGTCTTCACCATAACAGGTTCACCGATCCGTCCTGGCTCCAACATCTTCATCCAACCCAAGCGGGGGTTGGCGATCCATCATCCGGTGCTGAAGAGGTCCAGAAGAGGCTCCAAAGTCTTCCTCCTATCCGGCAAGAAGAGGACATCCGGACCGGCAAACATCTTCTCCAAGCGGCATCTTCAATCTTCTTCCATCCGGTGCGGAGCGGGTCCATCTTGAAGCAGGCGACGCGGATCCATCCTCTTCTTCCGTTGTCTCCCGACGAATGACGGTTCCTTTAAGGGACGTCATCCAAGATGGCGTCCCTCGAATTCCGATTGGCTGATAGGATTCTATCAGCCAATCGGAATTAAGGTCGGAATTTTCTGATTGGCTGATGGAATCAGCCAATCAGAATCAAGTTCAATCCGATTGGCTGATCCAATCAGCCAATCAGATTGAGCTCGCATTCTATTGGCTGATCGGAACAGCCAATAGAATGCGAGCTCAATCTGATTGGCTGATTGGATCAGCCAATCGGATTGAACTTGATTCTGATTGGCTGATTCCATCAGCCAATCAGAAAATTCCTAACTTAATTCCGATTGGCTGATAGAATCCTATCAGCCAATCGGAATTCGAGGGACGCCATCTTGGATGACGTCCCTTAAAGGAACCGTCATTCGTCGGGAGACAACGGAAGAAGAGGATGGATCCGCGTCGCCTGCTTCAAGATGGACCCGCTCCGCACCGGATGGAAGAAGATTGAAGATGCCGCTTGGAGAAGATGTTTGCCGGTCCGGATGTCCTCTTCTTGCCGGATAGGAGGAAGACTTTGGAGCCTCTTCTGGACCTCTTCAGCACCGGATGATGGATCGCCAACCCCCGCTTGGGTTGGATGAAGATGTTGGAGCCAGGACGGATCGGTGAACCTGGTATGGTGAAGACAAGGTAGGAAGATCTTCAGGGGCTTAGTGTTAGGTTTATTTAAGGGGGGTTTGGGTTAGATTAGGGGTATGTGGGTGGTGGGTTGTAATGTTGGGGGGGGGGTATGGTATGTTTTTTTTTACAGGCAAAAGAGCTGAAATCCTTGGGGCATGCCCCGCAAAGGGCCCTGTTCAGGGCTGGTAAGGTAAAAGAGCTTGTAACTTTTTTAATTTAGAATAGGGTAGGGAATTTTTTATTTTGGGGGGCTTTGTTATTTTATTAGGGGGCTTAGAGTAGGTGTAATTAGTTTAAAATTGTTGAAATATTTTTCTTATGTTTGTAAATATTTTATTATTTTTTGTAACTTAGTTCTTTTTTATTTTTTGTACTTTAGCTAGTTTATTTAATTGTATTTATTTGTAGCAATTGTGTTTAATTAATTTATTGATAGTGTAGTGTTAGGTTAATTGTAGGTAATTGTAGGTAGTTTATTTAATTAATTTATTGATAGGGTAGTGTTAGGTTTAATTATATCTTAGGTTAGGATTTATTTTACAGGTAAATTTGTTATTATTTTAACTAGGTAGCTATTAAATAGTTATTAACTATTTAATAGCTATTGTACCTAGTTAAAATAAATACCAAGTTGCCTGTAAAATAAATATTAATCCTAAAATAGCTATAATATAATTATAATTTATATTGTAGCTATATTAGGATTTATTTTACAGGTAAGTATTTAGCTTTAAATAGGAATCATTTATTTAATAAGAGTTCATTTATTTCGTTAGATTAAAATTATATTTAAGTTAGGGGGGTGTTAGTGTTAGGGTTAGACTTAGCTTTAGGGGTTAATCAATTTATTAGAATAGCGGTGAGCTCCGGTCGTCAGATTAGGGGTTAATAATTGAAGTTAGGTGTTGGCGATGTTAGGGAGGGCAGATTAGGGGTTAATACTATTTATGATAGGGTTAGTGAGGCGGGTTAGGGGTTAATAACTTTATTATAGTAGCGCTCAGGTCCGCTCGGCAGATTAGGGGTTAATAAGTGTAGGCAGGTGTCGGCGACGTTGAGGGGGGCAGATTAGGGGTTAATAAATATAATATAGGGGTCGGCGGTGTTAGGGGTAGCAGATTAGGGGTACATAGGGATAACGTAGGTGGCGGCGCTTTGCGGTCGGAAGATTAGGGGTTAATTATTTTAAGTAGCTGGCCGCGACGTTGTGGGGGGCAGGTTAGGGGTTAATGAATGTAATACAGGGGTCGGCGGGGTTAGGGGCAGCAGATTAGGGGTACATAAGTATAACGTAGGTGGCGGTCGGCAGATTAGGGGTTAAAAATTTTAATCGAGTGGCGGCGATGTGGGGGGAGCTCGGTTTAGGGGTACATAGGTAGTTTATGGGTGTTAGTGTACTTTAGGGTACAGTAGTTAAGAGCTTTATGAACCGGCGTTAGCCAGAAAGCTCTTAACTCCTGCTATTTTCAGGCGGCTGGAATTTTGTCGTTAGAGCTCTAACGCTCACTTCAGAAACGACTCTAAATACCGGCGTTAGAAAGATCCCATTGAAAAGATAGGATACGCAATTGACGTAAGGGGATCTGCGGTATGGAAAAGTCGCGGCTGAAAAGTGAGCGTTAGACCCTTTAATCACTGACTCCAAATACCGGCGGTAGCCTAAAACCAGCGTTAGGAGCCTCTAACGCTGGTTTTGACGGCTACCGCCGAACTCCAAATCTAGGCCATAGTGACCAGCGACTTACAGGGTATGTTTCAGTCATTAAGGGGTTAAATTTGGCATTTCAACAATGCGTAAAATTTTCATTATTGAAAATGAAACATTATTGAAATATACAATCATTATTTATGTTGTTTCCTTTGGCTGTAAAATAGATCTGAAATGTGTACTTGTACACTTTCTCCCAGGGAGACTTGATTTAATACTTTTGGTTAATTTAACTGTGAGGTTTTGTTTACCCCCTCCTACCTCACATTCTCTGTACTCATTTGCTTTTATAAGGTGTATTATCATTTTTACCTTAATAATCATGATACGAAAAGTACTCTTTGCAATAGCAGTCAACATACAAGGTAGTTTGTAGTTTTGGTATTAATAGTATTGTGTATATATAAATATATATTTACATTTAGCTATTAGATAAAGATTACAAAGGAATATATGTATATTACAATTCTTGTTAAATAAATTATTTTTAATAATTTAATAAACGGAATCAGTGCTAAAGCACTTTAAGGGAAGAGAAGAGGACAGGCCTTAATATTTCCATGTCTAAAATGATTTTAGAAAAGATTATGTAATTAAAGGTTTTACCTAGAAGATTGTAATACTAAGTGACAATAAGATATGCTGTCTATATTTCCATATAACTTTGAGTTTCCATCATAGTATAGAAAACACTTAGGGCCCAATTCTCCAAAATTTGGCACCATGGAGTAAAATATTACATAGGCCGAACTCACTCAGTTCTCTGAAAAGAGGGGGTTAAACCTGTAAGTTCTGATAAATGGTGGTATAGAAAGTGATGAAGTTCTCTGGAATGTAGAATCTCACAGGGGAGAGTGAATGTGACAGAAAGCACCCAGCCCTGATAAAACTAATTCAGAAGCAAATACAAATCAAACTGTTTTCAGAGCATTTGAGATTGCATTCACTTCTAGTTTCACATGCATGTCTTTTTCTATCGTACATTGCTTATTTTCAGACAATCTTGCAAGCATATATTTGTTGAGATAAATCAATGGGCTTAGGCCATTGCTTATTGTTAATTGAAAGATCACAGTATAAAAAGCAATAATATGGTGAAGATTGTTTTCAATTACATCTAAGCACTCTGTATTTTGCCACAATCAAGAATACAGGTTGTGAGGCATAATACTTTTTATTATTATTATTATTATTATTATTAGCGGTTATTTGTAGAGCGCCAACAGATTCTGCAGCGCTAATATATCTTATGCATCAGTTTTATCTAAGCTTATTAAGAAATGTGGTAACCAGGCAGTGTCTTATATTGCTGAATGTACTAAAGAATTACCAGTGATTCTGTGTATATTAGGTCTGCAAGTAATTTCTACAAATTTGAACAAAAAAATGTTTTATTTAAAACATAAGGATATTTTCCTATTTTGAAGGATGTGTGTATCTTGCTAATAAAGAAGATAATTTTAACCCTGAAAATTGGAGCACTGGGTAAACTTCTCAGATCTGGTATACACCATAGCAAAGAAAAAAATAATCTTATTTTCATAGTCTAGATATCTGTGGAGAAGACATCAGAAATTATCTGAATTGGAAACGATGTAAACCTCTCTTGCAGATATTGGCCTCTATTTATCAAGCTGTCAACCGCAAATACGCTGGAATTCCGCAGCATATTTGTGGCAAGCCTGATTCGCCGTAGTTATCAAAGGCTACAGACCGGCAAAAGTAGAATATAGTGACGTAACATACAATCCGCCGGACTCAGTCTGACACAGATCGATGGTTACGTCATTCCAGATGTTCCGAACGCAAGTTCGGCACAATCTGACTACTTTTGCTAGTTATCAAGATCCTACCAGGTAAGCTCGCCACTATTCCGGTCCAGCGTACCTGATTTTCAATCCGCCGCCCTGGAGGCGGTGGATGCCATAGGAATCAATGGGAGTCTGACAGCAGCGAAAGTTCATGTTCGCTGCTGCCTGATATCCCATTGATTCCTATGGGAAATGTCTACACCTAACACCCTAACATGTACCCCGAGTCAAAACACCCCTAATCTGTCCCCCCTACACCGCCGCCACCTGCTTTATACTTATTAACCCCTAAACCGCCACTCCCGGACCCCGCCGCAACTAAATAAAATGTTAACCCCTAAACCGCCGCCCCCGAACCCCGCCACATACATTATATTTATTAACCCCTAATCTGCCCCCCCTACACCGCCGCCACTATATTAATTTTATTAACCCCTAACCTAAGTCTAACCCTAACAGCCCCCTAACTTCAATATAATTTAAATAAATATAAATAAATATTACTATTATTAACTAAATAGTTCCTATTTAAAACTAAATACTTACCTATAAAATAAACCCTAAGGCCTAGATTTGGAGTTTTGTCGGTAAGGACACGCCGGCTTTTTTCTGGCCACACCATAAAAATAACTCTGGTATTGAGAGTCCACATAAAGGCTGCGTTAGGCTCCAAAAAAGGAGCGTAGAGCATTTTTAACGCAGCTTCAACTCTCAATACCAGAGTTGCTTTCGCAAGCGGCCAGCCTCAAAAACGTGCTCGTGCACGATTCCCCCATGGAAAACAATGGGGCTGTTTGAGCTGAAAAAAAACCTAACACCTGCAAAAAAGCCGCGTTCAGCTCTTAACGCAGCCCCATTGTTTGCTATGCGGAAACACCTCCTAAGTCTGCACCTAACACCCTAACATGTACCCCGAGTCTAAACACCCCTAACCTTACACTTATTAACCCCTAATCTGCCGTCCCCGCTATCGCTGACACCTGCATTTTATTTTTAACCCCTAATCTGCCGCTCCGTAAACGGCCGCTACTTACATTATCCCTATGTACCCCTAATCTGATGCCCCTAACACCGCCGACCCCTATATTATATTTATTAACCCCTAATCTGCCCCCCACAACGTCGCCTCCACCTGCCTACACTTATTAACCCCTAATCTGCCGACCGGACCGCACCGCTATTATTATAAAGTTATTAACCCCTAATCCGCCTCACTAACCCTATAATAAATAGTATTAACCCCTAATCTGCCCTCCCTAACATTGCCGACACCTAACTTCAATTATTAACCCCTAATCTGCCGACCGGAGCTCACAGCTATTCTAATAAATGGATTAACCCCTAAAGCTAAGTCTAACCCTAACACTAACACCCCCCTAAGTTAAATATAATTTTAATCTAACAAAATTAATTAACTCTTATTAAATAAATTATTCCTATTTAAAGCTAAATACTTACCTGTAAAATAAATCTTAATATAGCTACAATATAAATTATAATTACATTGTAGCTATTTTAGGATTAATATTTATTTTACAGGTAACTTTGTATTTATTTTAACCAGGTACAATAGCTATTAAATAGTTAAGAACTATTTAATAGCTAAAATAGTTAAAATAATTACAAATTTACCTGTAAAATAAATCCTAACCTAAGTTACAATTAAACCTACCACTACACTATCAATAAATTAATTAAATAAAATACCTATAATTATCTACAATTAAACCTAACACTACACTATCAATAAATAAATTAAATACAATACCTACAAATAACTACAATGAAATAAACTAAAGTACAAAAAATAAAAAAGAACTAAGTTACAAAAAATAAAAAAATATTTACAAACATAAAAAAAATATTACAACAATTTTAAACTAATTACACCTACTTTAAGCCCCCTAATAAAATAACAAAGCCCCCCAAAATAAAAAAATGCCCTACCCTATTCTAAATTACTAAAGTTCAAAGCACTTTTACCTTACCAGCCCTGAACAGGGCCCTTTGCGGGGCATGCCCCAAGAAGTTCAGCTCTTTTGCCTGTAAAAAAAAACATACAATACCCCCCCCAACATTACAACCCACCACCCACATACCCCTAATCTAACCCAAACCCCCCTTAAATAAACCTAACACTAAGCCCCTGAAGATCTTCCTACCTTGTCTTCACCCTGCCAGGTTCACCGATCGGTCCAGAAGAGCTCCTCCGATGTCCTGATCCAAGCCCAAGCGGGGGGCTGAAGAGGTCCATGATCCGGCTGAAGTCTTCATCCAAGCGGGGCAGAAGAGGTCTTCCATCCGATTGAAGTCTTCATCCAAGCGGGATCTTCTATGGTCATTCATCCGGAGCGGAGCGGCAGGATCCTGAAGACCTCCGACGCGGAACATCCATCCTGGCAGACGACTGAACGACGAATGACGGTTCCTTTAAATGACGTCATCCAAGATGGCGTCCCTCGAATTCCGATTGGCTGATAGGATTCTATCAGCCAATCGGAATTAAGGTAGGAATATTCTGATTGGCTGATGGAATCAGCCAATCAGAATCAAGTTCAATCCGATTGGCTGATCCAATTTAATAAGAGTTAATTAATTTCGTTAGATTAAAATTATATTTAATTTAGGGGGGTATGTGGGTGGTGGGTTGTAATGTTGGGGGGGGGTATTGTATGTTTTTTTTTACAGGCAAAAGAGCTGAACTTCTTGGGGCATGCCCCGCAAAGGGCCCTGTTCAGGGCTGGTAAGGTAAAAGAGCTTTTAACTTTAGTCATTTAGAATAGGGTAGGGCATTTTTTTATTTTGGGGGGCTTTTTTATTAGGGGGCTTAGAGTAGGTGTAATTAGTTTAAAATTGTTGTAATATTTTTCTTATGTTTGTAGATATTTTTTTATTTTTTTGTAACTTAGTTCTTTTTTATTTTTTGTACTTTAGTTAGTTTATTTCATTGTATTTATTTGTAGATATTGTATTTAATTAATGTATTGATAGTGTTAGGTTTAATTGTAGGTAATTGTAGGTATTTTATTTAATTAATTTAATGATAGTATAGTGTTAGGTTTAATTGTAACTTAGATTAGGATTTATTTTACAGGTAATTTTGTAATTATTTTAACTAGGTAACTATTAAATAGTTCTTAACTATTTAATAGCTATTGTACCTGGTTAAAATAATTACAAAGTTGCCTGTAAAATAAATATTAATCCTAAAATAGCTACAATGTAATTATAATTTATATTGTAGCTATATTAGGTTTTATTTTACAGGTAAGTATTTAGCTTTAAATAGGAATAATTTATTTAATAAGAGTTAATTAATTTCGTTAGATTAAAATTATATTTAATTTAGGGGGGTGTTAGTGTTAGGGTTAGACTTAGCTTTAGGGGTTAATCCATTTATTAGAATAGCGGTGAGATCCGGTCGGCAGATTAGGGGTTAATAATTGAAGTTAGGTGTCGGCGATGTTAGGGAGGGCAGATTAGGGGTTAATACTATTTCTTATAGGGTTAGTGAGGCGGCAGTGAGGCGGATTAGGGGTTAATAACTTTATAATAGTAGCGGTGCGGTCCGCTCGGCAGATTAGGGGTTAATAAGTGTAGGCAGGTGGAGGCGACGTTGAGGGGGGCAGATTAGGGGTTAATAAATATAATATAGGGGTCGGCGGTGTTAGGGGCAGCAGATTAGGGGTACATAGCTATAATGTAGGTGGCGGCGCTTTGCGGTCGGAAGATTAGGGGTTAATTATTGTAGGTAGCTGGCGGCGACGTTGTGGGGGGCAGATTAGGGGTTAATAAATATAATACAGGGGTCGGCGGTGTTAGGGGCAGCAGATTAGGGGTACATAAGTATAACGTAGGTGGCGGTTGGCAGATTAGGGGTTAAAAAATTTAATCGAGTGGCGGCGATGTGGGGGGGCCTCGGTTTAGGGGTACATAGGTAGTTTATGGGTGTTAGTGTACTTTAGAGTACAGTAGTTAAGAGCTTTATGAACCGGCGTTAGCCCAAAAAGCTCTTAACTACTGACTTTTTTCCTGCGGCTGGAGTTTTGTCGTTAGAATTCTAACACTCACTTCAGACACGACTCTAAATACCAGAGTTAGAAAGATCCCATTGAAAAGATAGGATACGCAATTGACGTAAGGGGATCTGCGGTATGGAAAAGTTGCGGCTGAAAAGTGAGCGTTAGACCCTATTTTGAGTGACTCCAAATACCGGAGTTAGCCTAAAACCAGCGTTAGGAGCCTCTAACGCTGGTTTTCACGGCTAACGCCAAACTCCAAATCTAGGCCTAAGATAGCTACAATATAATTAATAATTACATTGTAGCTATTTTAGGATTTATTTTTATTTTACAGCAAGTTTGTATTTATTTTAACTAGGTACAATAGTTATCAAATAGGTATTAACTATTTAATAACTACCTAGCTAAAATAAATACAAAATTAACTGTAAAATAAATCCTAACCTAAGTTAAAATTACACCTAACACTAGGATGAAGACTTCGGACCCTCTGGAGGACCACTTGTGCCCGGCTGGGTGAAGACGGCTCAAGGTAGGTTGATCTTCAGGGGGTTAGTGTTAGGTTTTCTTAAGGGGGGTTTGGGTGGGTTTTAGAGTAGGGTTGGGTGTGTGGGTGGTGGGTTTTAATTTTGGGGGGTTGTATTTTTTTTTTACATGTAAAAGAGCTGATTACTTTGGGGCAATTCCCCCGCAAAAGGCCCTTTTAAGGGCTATTTGTAATTTAGTGTAGGGTAGGGCTTTTTATTATTTTGGGGGGCTTTTTTATTTTATTAGGGGGCTTAGATTAGGTGTAATTAGTTTAAACTTCTTGTAATTTTTTTTATTTTCTGTAATTTAGTGTTTGTTGTTTTTTGTACTTTAGTTTATTTAATTTAATTGTAAGTAATTGTAGGTAGTTTAGGGAATTAATTTAATGATAGTGTAGTGTTAGGTGCAATTGTAATTTAGGTTAGGATTTAGTTTACAGGTACTTTTGTATTTATTTTAGCTAGGTAGTTATTAAATAGTTAATACCTATATAATAACTATTGTACCTAGTTAAAATAAATACGAACTTGCCTGTAAAATAAAAATAAATCCTAAAATAGCTACAATGTAACTATTAGCTATCTTAGGGTTTATTTTATAGTTAAGTATTTAGTTTTAAATAGGAATTATTTAGTTAATAATATTAATATTTATTTATTTATATTTATTTAAATTATATTGAAGTTAGGGGGGTTAGGGTAAGACTTAGGTTTAGGGGTTAATAACTTTATTATAGTGGCGGCGGTGTGGGGAGGGCAGGATAGGGGTTAATAAATATAATGTAGGTGGCGGTGGGCTCCGGGAGCGGCGGTTTAGGGGTTAAACAATTTATTTAGTTGCGGCGGGGTCCAGGATCGGCAGGATAGGGGTTAATAACTTTATGAAGGTGGCAGCGGTATAGGAGGCGGCAGATTTGGGTTTAATAGGTATACTGTAGGTGGCGGCGGGGTCCGGGAGCGGCGGGTTTAGGGGTTAATATATTTATTATAGTTGTGGCGGGGTCTGGGAGCGGCGGTTTAGGGGTTAATAAGTTTATTTAGTTGCAGGGGGCTCTGGGAGCGGCGGTTTAGGAGGTAAACAGTATAGTATAGTGTGGGTGCTTAGTAACAGTATAGCAAGAAAGCTGTGAAGAAGCCGAAGAGCAGCGAAATCGATGACTGTTAGTTAACAACAGTCCGCTGCTCATCGCACCGTACTTGGTGCGCGGCTTTTTTGACAGCTTTCTTGATAAATTTGGCAAACGTATTCAGGTCCACGGCGGCGATGTTAGGCGATCTTAGGCGAGCGTATTGGGGCCGTCGAATGCAGGTAAGTAGACAGCTTGATAAATAGAGGCCATTGTGTCAGACTTGCTGTATGTTTGGTAAAATTTTTTGTCAATAACCAAATTGACACTTATGGATTCCTTGAAAGGCTTCTCCATATGTCAGGACTGTAGTTACTAGAAGTTGATGAAAATGTCTATAGGAATGAGCTGAAAAGTCAGATGTAGCATTAGAGACTATAACTGTCACATTCCAACGGAAAGTAAAGGAAAATGGCAAGTTCAGCAGGTCCTATATGCAAGAGGCAGACAAAATAAGTTCTGTACAAAAGAACACACATCAAGTTCTAGAGGTAAGTTGAAGGAACAATAAGTACTGTAGGACCCATCAGATTATTAGCATGGTAGAATAAGAGGGTAGCAGGCACTATATGCAAGTAGCAGGACCTGTAGGCCTAGAAGTAGTGTAGATAAGTAGTATGCACAGCAGGAACAAACAAAAGCTAAGCATGAATGTAACGCTTTTATAGTGTTCAATGTTTTGAACCTAAACTCTTAGAGGCATACTTGAAACTCTATTCAAACCTGCAAAAAACCCTGTAATATCCTTTAGGAAGGGGACATGCACAGGAGTCAGCAAAGTACCCATTGGGAGCAAAATCCTTGTAAGGCAAAGAAAACCAGGGGAGCAAGACCCCAGTAAGGCAAAGAAAACCAGGGGAGCAAGACCCCAGTAAGCATGGTGGTAACCTTTAACTTTAAGGGAATTACGTAACATGTTAGTGGCCACCAGGAAATGTTTAAATGAAGAATGTGCAACAACTCATGAAAATGTATTACTAAGATCCATTATTGAGTTTCATTAAGTTGCATTTAGGGCTAGATTACAAGTGGTGCACTATTTAGCACTTCAGCTAGAAGTTAACTTTTTGAGCACATTGAGTAGCACTTGTATTGAATGTAAAACGTTTGAATGCGAGCAAAACCCGATGCAAAGAGTTGGACTTTAGATATTGCGAACGTGTTAACATATACTCCACAAAGATTGCATTGGAGCGCACAAACTGAAAGAAAACACATTCCATTGCTCTTCCCATTGAAATATATGTAATATTTATATTTAAATATAAATTTATATATACATATGTATATATAACTATACCTGTATATATATATATATATATATATATATATATATATATATATATATATATATAGAGGCAAAAAATTGGTGTATGTGCACTCTCACCAACGTTCAACAACTACCAGGGTGCTGTACGGTGTATGATAAAAAAGCAAAAAAGAAGCACTCACTGGATTTTCATCAAAAAGTGACCAGAAATTTAATGTAGTTTGTGACGTTTCGGGACAACAACAGTCCCTTCCTCTGACAAATAAACACTGAACAAAAGCTGCCTTAAATAGGCTCCCAAATACACTCCCCTCAGGTTCAGCCAATCCAGGCTGAATAATTAAACACACCCATATAGTGACCAATGAAAAAACATAATACAAATTGTGCATGTGACTGTTATAACATTATTGAAAAAATTGCTTTAAAAACAAATTCGCTTTGGACCCCAATGCTAGTAGTCATGCCCTCTAATTACAATAAACATCATATGTGGTTATCAATCGTCTAAATAGATGCAAAAAATCATAAAGTCGTCTATTGTTGAACATCCAATCAAACATTGGATTGCAAAACTCAACTTGTAATAGGTTCCAATTCGTCATTCCTCATACTGCTGATCCGCCCCTTGTTGCCAGGGACGCGATCAGCTGTACGTCTATAGCCATCAAACAAAGTTACCGATCAGCCCCTAATTGCTAGGGACACAAACCACGGTACAACTCTAACACTCGAAAAAGATACGCATCACCACACACAGTAGCGCATATACTGCTGAGTTACTTGTTACATGCGCCTTTCTAGATACTATGTAGCCGATCGCCCTGTAGAAAACTATCAAACATGTCAACAAAGAATCGTCCAATGGCAAAGTGCCATGTAGAAGAATGGGCGTATATATAGGAGCGTGCATGCCTCAGTAGTGAATATGCTAATATCTAATACACCGCAATCCCAAAAAGCCAATGGCAAAGTGCCATGACGAAAAATAGGCGTACACATAAAGGTGTGCATGTCACAATCGTAAATATACTGACATCCGATACACCGCAATCCAAAACGCAAACAAAAACTAAAACAAAAATCAACAACCACAATGCCACAAAATACACCGATATATAAGCACATTGTTCCAATCCCTCTGTGCACCAGCAACCGTATCATATATAGCAAAATCGCCATGTACAAATTATCAAGATGTACATAAAGCAGCTATATCTAGTGTATCATGCCCTTGAGTGCACATAACTAAACATATAACAAGGATTTACTTCTAGAACACCTCTTTGGTGTCAATCATGTGTAATATATTTACTTAAAAATTACCATCTATAAATCAGTAAAACAGACTTGGCCAATCGCTATATGTCTGGCCCCAATGGGCGTGTTATTAACCTATAGTGCATAAATAAATGAGCCTATTGCTCAAATCCTAACGTGAATCAACACTTAAAAATTATACAATCCCCGTTTGTGAAAAAAAGAGGACTGAAAAAAATTTTAAAAAAATATTTAAAGAATATAGATAATTAAAACATGCGTCTAAATGAGTGAAACTAAAATTATCACCTAAAAGTGCATAAACATAAAAACATATATCCACACATGTTAACCACAACATGTCTCTGCCCCGATCTCGGGCATCTAGCTATACCCCCAAGGGGAAACAAGGGGGGGGGGGGGGAAATGACAAAAAGGGAACTACATCATATAGGGCATGACAAAACTGCAGAAGGATCCAATAGGAATCGTGTAAACACTCCTAGGAGTGATACACCACACGAACTGTACAATTAAAATGAAACAGTTAAAAACAAAAAACAGAAATTGGCGCATGGAGAACTGACAGAGAACAGATATTTCGTGTTGAAAAAATAATCATATCAAAAAGAGCAATTATCCAAGAAAAAGCAAATCTTATATGATAACAAAATATTTAAACAAAGTAATATTATTATAATGGTCTTTGCCCAAAGGTTGTCTAAAAAAACTTTATAATGTCAAACTGTTTGCTTGAAATCATGGACTCTCATAAATGTTACAGCGGATTATCATGGACTCTCACCAAAGCATAGAATCTCATAGGGATTCCTAAAGAATCAAAAAAACAAAAAAACAAAAAGCAAAAAGCCAAAATCCAAATGTCACAAAAACATTGCCATCTAGTCTTTGCCCAAAGGCTATTTAACAAAAAACTCTATAATGTCAGACTATTTGCTTGAAAACTAATTCCCAAGACAGGGGAAGCAAAAAATAGTAAAAAATAAAGTAAATAAAATAATAGAAAAATAATAATATGTATGTATGAGATCAAGAACAGACCAAAAATTATAAAAATAGATCAAAAATAGAATCCAAAACAAATTGAATCAAAAAAATCGAAAAAATTGAATTGCTGATAATGGACTCATGGACTCTCATATATGTAACAGCGGGATATCGTGGACTCTCACAGAGGCATAGAATCTCATATGGATTCCTAAAGAATCAAAAAACAAAGGACAAAAAACAAAAAGTCAAAATCAAAGTTCACAGGAAACATTGCCATCCAGTGTGGGTATTGAGTCCTCTGGGGTGTATAGTCCCCAATTCATAGATCCATCTTGACTCCTTGCGTAATAGAAGATTACCCCTATTGCCTCCTCTCCTAGGGACTGGCACATGGTCAATGAGTCTAAATCTCAAGTCATTGACTGAATGCCCCGCCTCCAAAAAGTGTCTCGCCACCGGTTGATCCGCCTTTCCATTCCGTATTGCCAGTCTGATACTGGATCTATGATTGGCCATCCTGGTTTTGGCATCATCTGTCGTCTTACCAACATAAAACTTGCCACACGGGCAGTTTAATAAATACACAACATATTTCGTAGTGCAAGTAAGGAAATATCTGATGTTATAGATTTTGTTACTTTCTGGATGGTGGAACTGGGAGCCAATGAGCATCCCACTACAGGTCACACAGCTGATGCATCGATAACAGCCCTTTTTCTTTGTTTTTAACCACATTTGTGAACCGCCATTAGGGTTAATGTCGGCCTTTACCAAGATAACTCTAAGGTTTTTGCCCCGTCTGAAACCTATTCTTGGTGGTTTACAATCTTTGAATGGTAAGGTGTTGTCCGCTTCTATTAGTTTCCATTCTTCTTTGACCATTCTCGTTAGTGGTACTACTCCAGGGGAATATGTGGTCACAAAAGTCAATTGATTGGTGTTGTCAGATGATGTAATAGCTGTTGTGTCTCCAGTGTTTAATGCTTGAGTTTTCATATCTCTTAACTCATTTGCTTTGTATCCCCTCTGGATAAAACATTTTGTCATCTCCTGTAGTTGTTGTTCACATGTTGTTTCATCCGTGTTGTTTCTGATTACACGTTGGTATTGAGCCTTGGGGATGTTACGGATAAGGCTAGGTTGATGGCAGCTTTTCGCATGTAATAATGAATTGCGGTCAGTTTCTTTACGGAATAGCGTTGTTCCCAGTCTGTCTTCTACTTTGAACACTCTCACGTCCAAGTAGTCCACACTGTTGTTGCTAACTGTGTGTGTAAATTTAATAGGACTTGCCAATGAATTGAGGTGGTTGATCCATTCCAGTAGACTGTTCTCACTCTCACTCCATATTAAGAACAGATCGTCGATGTAGCGACAATAATGTCTGATGCGATTGTCCTCATACACTTTCATCAGGACTGACTCGTGTTGAGCCATGAACAAATTAGCAAAAGATGGGGCCACATTTGACCCCATTGCTGTCCCCGAAATTTGTTTGTAGAATGTAGTATCAAACAAAAAATAGTTCTCAGGCATAGAGTGAGCAGGCCAACAAGTACTTCTTCAGAGGGACCGATATATACCGCTTTTCTTAAGGTCTGTATAACTGCCTTAGTGCCTTCATGATGGGGGATTACGGTGTATAGGCTTGACATGTCTAAGGTGACCAATAGATCTTGGTCGGTGATGTTCTTTAAATTGGTAATCTTAGTAATAAAATCCTGGGAGTCCCGTATATAGGATGGTGTTGATTTAACAAGAGGTTGTAAATAGAAGTCCACAAACTGGGCTAAAGGCTGAAGTAAAGACCCTCTAGCCGAGACAATAGGTCTCCCTGGTGGTTGTTTTGCATTTTTATGAACCTTAGGTAAGGTATATAGTAGGGGAATAAGTGGATGTTCCCGACGTAAGAAGTTATAGTCATCTTGTGTGATCAGATCCTTATTTTTGTACTCAATCAAAGTTGTGTCAATTCTCCTCTTTAATCTGGAAGTGGGATCCCTATCCAAGGATAGATAGGTATTTGTATCTCTCAACTGACTGAGAATCTCGGACTTGTAGTATGACACGTCCATGATAACAATGGCCCCACCCTTATCAGCAGGGCGAATCACGATTGAAGAATCTTCACTTAAGGATTTAAGGGCCACTCTCTCGTCTTTTGTTAGATTGTCTCTTATTGACATATCTGGTCTGTCCTTGATGTTTTTAGAAAGAAAACCAGTAAAAGTACTGATAGTAGGGTTATTTGAAGATGGATCAAATGTCCCTTTTGCTCTGAAGTCACTCCTTTGTTCTAAATTGGTATTAAAATATTCCTTTAGTCTAAGATTTCTACTGAACCTCTGCACATCAATATACAGATCAAATTTGTTGGTTTTCACCGAGGGCACAAAAGATAAGCCTTTATTTAACAAATTAATTTCAGTCTCAGATAGTATGCGTGAACTGATGTTAAATACAATATTATCTATGTTCTCCGTTGTTGATGGTATCGGCGGGCAATGCCCCCCCCGCCTCGTGTGTGGCCTCCGCCTCTTCCTAAAAAACGATGTGCAGATGGATGTCCAGCCAATGGAGGTAATGCTGCTGTACTTGAGTTAGAGGACTCCCAATGTCCCCTGTTACCTCTGGATCTCGCAGTAACGCCCCTGTTGGAGCCGACAGTATCCTCAGCTTGAGTCTCAGTTCCTGAGCTATCTCCAGAGCTCGTGTCTACCGTGGCTATAGACTTCTTGGTGAACCGCCGGTCCCTCCTTGGCCTGTGTGGTCTCCTGTCCTCTGGTGCTACCATCCATCTATAGATAGATTTATATGAATAATCTTGTGTAACTGTATGTAGTTTTCGATTTTTAAAAGCAATAAGATCTTGCTTATAGGTCTTAATCTGGAGGCTTAATTTGTTCAACCAATTCGTGTTGGTATCAGATTCTAGTAGTCCCTGTTTTTCTCGTTCAAATGTTGATATTTCAATTTTGACTTCTTTCAAGAGACGACCAACCTCCCTGATGACAAGTAGCATAAGGTCGAATGAACATTTATTTAGAATTTTGCACCAATTGATGCAAAATTCGTTATTCGACCTGCCAATAGTGGGGATGTTCCTTATTCTAAAACCCCTCGGGATCATTCTCTTTTTGTGGTAGTCTGATAGATATGCTCTTTGAAGATTTAAGTCAACTTCCCTCTGTTTGAGCTTGATTAATGTGTGAACCCTAGTGGCACGCTATCTGAAGATAAGGATGAGGATATCTTCACTTTCACTGATGAGGACGCAGAACTGATCCGCTTTGGCTCCATTGAGGAGCAACAAGTGGAGGAATCATTACAAACAATGTATAACACATTAATCAAGCTCAAACAGAGGGAAGTTGACTTAAATCTTCATGGAGCATATCTATCAGACTACCACAAAAAGAGAATGATCCCGAGGGGTTTTAGAATAAGGAACATCCCCACTATTGGCAGGTCGCATAACGAATTTTGCATCAATTGGTGCAAAATTCTAAATAAATGTTCATTCGACCTTATGCTACTTGTCATCAGGGAGGTTGGTCGTCTCTTGAAAGAAGTCAAAATTGAAATATCAACATTTGAACGAGAAAAACAGGGACTACTAGAATCTGATACCAACACGAATTGGTTGAACAAATTAAGCCTCCAGATTAAGACCTATAAGCAAGATCTTATTGCTTTTAAAAATCGAAAACTACATACAGTTACACAAGATTATTCATATAAATCTATCTATAGATGGATGGTAGCACCAGAGGACAGGAGACCACACAGGCCAAGGTGGGACCGGCGGTTCACCAAGAAGTCTATAGGCACGGTAGACACGAGCTCTGGAGATAGCTCAGGAACTGAGACTCAAGCTGAGGATACTGTCGGCTCCAACAGGGGCGTTACTACGAGATCCAGAGGTAACAGGGGACATTGGGAGTCCTCTAACTCAAGTACAGCAGCATTACCTCCATTGGCTGGACATCCATCTGCACATCGTTTTTTAGGAAGAGGCGGAGGCCACACACGAGGCGGGGGGGGCATTGCCCGCCGATACCATCAACAACGGAGAACATAGATAATATTGTATTTAACATCAGTTCACGCATACTATCTGAGACTGAAATTAATTTGTTAAATAAAGGCTTATCTTTTGTGCCCTCGGTGAAAACCAACAAATTTGATCTGTATATTGATGTGCAGAGGTTCAGTAGAAATCTTAGACTAAAGGAATATTTTAATACCAATTTAGAACAAAGGAGTGACTTCAGAGCAAAAGGGACATTTGATCCATCTTCAAATAACCCTACTATCAGTACTTTTACTGGTTTTCTTTCTAAAAACATCAAGGACAGACCAGATATGTCAATAAGAGACAATCTAACAAAAGACGAGAGAGTGGCCCTTAAATCCTTAAGTGAAGATTCTTCAATTGTGATTCGCCCTGCTGATAAGGGTGGGGCCATTGTTATCATGGACGTGTCATACTACAAGTCCGAGATTCTCAGTCAGTTGAGAGATACAAATACCTATCTATCCTTGGATAGGGATCCCACTTCCAGATTAAAGAGGAGAATTGACACAACTTTGATTGAGTACAAAAATAAGGATCTGATCACACAAGATGACTATAACTTCTTACGTCGGGAACATCCACTTATTCCCCTACTATATACCTTACCTAAGGTTCATAAAAATGCAAAACAACCACCAGGGAGACCTATTGTCTCGGCTAGAGGGTCTTTACTTCAGCCTTTAGCCCAGTTTGTGGACTTCTATTTACAACCTCTTGTTAAATCAACACCATCCTATATACGGGACTCCCAGGATTTTATTACTAAGATTACCAATTTAAAGAACATCACCGACCAAGATCTATTGGTCACCTTAGACGTGTCAAGCCTATACACCGTAATCCCCCATCATGAAGGCACTAAGGCAGTTATACAGACCTTAAGAAAAGCGGTATATATCGGTCCCTCTGAAGAAGTACTTGTTGGCCTGCTCACTCTATGCCTAACAGAGAACTATTTTTTGTTTGATACTACATTCTACAAACAAATTTCGGGGACAGCAATGGGGTCAAATGTGGCCCCATCTTTTGCTAATTTGTTCATGGCTCAACACGAGTCAGTCCTGATGAAAGTGTATGAGGACAATCGCATCAGACATTATTGTCGCTACATCGACGATCTGTTCTTAATATGGAGTGAGAGTGAGAACAGTCTACTGGAATGGATCAACCACCTCAATTCATTGGCAAGTCCTATTAAATTTACACACACAGTTAGCAACAACAGTGTGGACTACTTGGACGTGAGAGTGTTCAAAGTAGAAGACAGACTGGGAACAACGCTATTCCGTAAAGAAACTGACCGCAATTCATTATTACATGCGAAAAGCTGCCATCAACCTAGCCTTATCCGTAACATCCCCAAGGCTCAATACCAACGTGTAATCAGAAACAACACGGATGAAACAACATGTGAACAACAACTACAGGAGATGACAAAACGTTTTATCCAGAGGGGATACAAAGCAAATGAGTTAAGAGATATGAAAACTCAAGCATTAAACACGGGAGACACAACAGCTATTACATCATCTGACAACACCAATCAATTGACTTTTGTGACCACATATTCCCCTGGAGTAGTACCACTAACGAGAATGGTCAAAGAAGAATGGAAACTAATAGAAGCGGACAACACCTTACCATTCAAAGATTGGAAACCACCAAGAATAGGTTTCAGACGGGGCAAAAACCTTAGAGATATCTTGGTAAAGGCCGACATTAACCCTGATGGCGGTTCACAAACGTGGTTAAAAACAAAGAAAAAGGGCTGTTATCGATGCATCAGCTGTGTGACCTGTAGTGGGATGCTCACCGGCTCCCAGTTCCACCATCCAGAAAGTAACAAAATCTATAACATCAGATATTTCCTTACTTGCACTACGAAATATGTTGTGTATTTATTAAACTGCCCGTGTGGCAAGTTTTATGTTGGTAAGACGACAGATGATGCCAAAACCAGGATGGCCAATCATAGATCCAGTATCAGACTGGCAATACGGAATGGAAAGGCGGATCAACCGGTGGCGAGACACTTTTTGGAGGCGGGGCATTCAGTCAACGACTTGAGATTTAGACTCATTGACCATGTGCCAGTCCCTAGGAGAGGAGGCAATAGGGGTAATCTTCTATTACGCAAGGAGTCAAGATGGATCTATGAATTGGGGACTATACACCCCAGAGGACTCAATACCCACACTGGATGGCAATGTTTCCTGTGAACTTTGATTTTGACTTTTTGTCCTTTGTTTTTTGATTCTTTAGGAATCCATATGAGATTCTATGCCTCTGTGAGAGTCCACGATATCCCGCTGTTACATATATGAGAGTCCATGAGTCCATTATCAGCAATTCAATTTTTTCGATTTTTTTGATTCAATTTGTTTTGGATTCTATTTTTGATCTATTTTTATAATTTTTGGTCTGTTCTTGATCTCATACATACATATTATTATTTTTCTATTATTTTATTTACTTTATTTTTTACTATTTTTTGCTTCCCCTGTCTTGGGAATTAGTTTTCAAGCAAATAGTCTGACATTATAGAGTTTTTTGTTAAATAGCCTTTGGGCAAAGACTAGATGGCAATGTTTTTGTGACATTTGGCTTTTTGCTTTTTGTTTTTTTGATTCTTTAGGAATCCCTATGAGATTCTATGCTTTGGTGAGAGTCCATGATAATCCGCTGTAACATTTATGAGAGTCCATGATTTCAAGCAAACAGTTTGACATTATAAAGTTTTGCTAGACAACCTTTGGGCAAAGACCATTATAATAATATTACTTTGTTTAAATATTTTGTTATCATATAAGATTTGCTTTTTCTTGGATAATTGCTCTTTTTGATATGATTATTTTTTCAACACGAAATATCTGTTCTCTGTCAGTTCTCCATGCGCCAATTTCTGTTTTTTGTTTTTAACTGTTTCATTTTAATTGTACTGTTCGTGTGGTGTATCACTCCTAGGAGTGTTTACACGATTCCTATTGGATCCTTCTGCAGTTTTGTCATGCCGTATATGATGTAGTTCCCTTTTTGTAATTCCCCCCCCCCCCTTGTTTCCCCTTGGGGGTATAGCTAGATGCCCGAGATCGGGGCAGAGACATGTTGTGGTTAACATGTGTGGATATATGTTTTTATGTTTATGCACTTTTAGGTGATAATTTTAGTTTCACTCATTTAGACACATGTTTTAATTATCTATATTCTTTAAATATTTTTTAAAAAAAAATTTCAGTCCTCTTTTTTTCACAAACGGGGATTGTATAATTTTTAAGTGTTGATTCGCGTTAGGATTTGAGCAATAGGCTCATTTATTAATGCACTATAGGTTAATAACACGCCCATTGGGGCCAGACATATAGCGATTGGCCAAGTCTGTTTTACTGATTTATAGATGGTAATTTTTAAGTAAATATATTACACATGATTGACACCAAAGAGGTGTTCTAGAAGTAAATCCTTGTTATATGTTTAGTTATGTGCACTCAAGGGCATGATACACTAGATATAGCTGCTTTTTGCTTTATGTACATCTTGATAATTTGTACATGGCGATTTTGCTATATATGATACGGTTGCTGGTGCACAGAGGGATTGGAACAATGTGCTTATATATCGGTGTATTTTGTGGCATTGTGGTTGTTGATTTTTGTTTTAGTTTTTGTTTGCGTTTTGGATTGCGGTGTATCGGATGTCAGTATATTTACGATTGTGACATGCACACCTTTATGTGTACGCCTATTTTTCGTCATGGCACTTTGCCATTGGCTTTTTGGGATTGCGGTGTATTAGATATTAGCATATTCACTACTGAGGCATGCACGCTCCTATATATACGCCCATTCTTCTACATGGCACTTTGCCATTGGACGATTCTTTGTTGACATGTTTGATAGTTTTCTACAGGGCGATCGGCTACATAGTATCTAGAAAGGCGCATGTAACAAGTAACTCAGCAGTATATGCGCTACTGTGTGTGGTGATGCGTATCTTTTTCGAGTGTTAGAGTTGTACCGTGGTTTGTGTCCCTAGCAATTAGGGGCTGATCGGTAACTTTGTTTGATGGCTATAGACGTACAGCTGATCGCGTCCCTGGCAACAAGGGGCGGATCAGCAGTATGAGGAATGACGAATTGGAACCTATTACAAGTTGAGTTTTGCAATCCAATGTTTGATTGGATGTTCAACAATAGACGACTTTATGATTTTTTGCATCTATTTAGACGATTGATAACCACATATGATGTTTATTGTAATTAGAGGGCATGACTACTAGCATTGGGGTCCAAAGGGAATTTGTTTTTAAAGCAATTTTTTCAATAATGTTATAACAGTCACATGCACAATTTGTATTATGTTTTTTCATTGGTCACTATATGGGTGTGTTTAATTATTCAGCCTGGATTGGCTGAACCTGAGGGGAGTGTATTTGGGAGCCTGTTTAAGGCAGCTTTTGTTCAGTGTTTATTTGTCAGAGGAAGGGACTGTTGTTGTCCCGAAACGTCACAAACTACATTAAATTTCTGGTCACTTTTTGATGAAAATCCAGTGAGTGCTACATACATACATATATATATACATACATATATATATACATATATACATATATATATATATATATATATATATATATATATATATACACATATATATATATATACACTGAAATATAAAATATTACTTTTATTTCTATGTGAAGAACTTTGGAATGTACAATATGTTGATTGCATATCTAACGCAGTGATGTTATTTTGATAGGTATGCCCAATGAGAACAGGGTTAGTACATCTTTATATGTTAAGCCAATAACATCTAATACCTTTCTGCACGCAAGAAGCTGCCATCCCAAACATACTAGTTATGGGATAGCTAAAGGTCAATTCCTAAGATAACAACGGAATTGTTCTGAGGATAACAGCTTCTTGCGAGAGAGTGATACTCTCACATATAAATATTTAGAGCATGAATATAATAAAAAATATTGTATCAAGAGCTCTTAATGATGTACTGCAGAAGGACAGATTAGTCTTGCTGGAGGATGTCCATAAACAAAAGACAGTGAGAACTAAGCCTACGTTTGTGACTACATTTAGTTCACAATACTACTCTGTTTGCAAAATAATACGGAATAATTTGTCAATTTTATTAGCCCATTATATTTTGAAGGAGGAAATTAGGGAAGGTTGTTTTTGTGTTCCCAAACGTAATGCAACAATTGGGAACCAATTACCCCCTTCACTACTCAAGAAACCAAAGTCTAAGAGTAGTTGGCTGTCACAAAAAGGACATTTTAAATGTAGTAACAGTACCTGTAAGGCTTGCGGATATGTCACCGTAAGCAAGACCTTCCAAACAATGACCACCCAGAGAGTGTATTCACATCTAAAATGTACCAATGTATTTGATTACCTGCCTAAAATGTGATAAGCAGTATGTAGGGTGTACCTCTCGAGAAGCTAGAGAGAGGATACGAGCACATCTCAATGATATTGAGCATGGCCATTTAGCCACAGGGGCAGCTAAGCATTTTGTTGAAGTACATTATGGGGATGTGGGCCATTTTTCCTGGATGGTCATTGACCAAATTCCTAAAAAAACACAAAGGGGTGATAGATCCAGAGATCTCCTTAAAAAGGAGTTTTTTTTGGATCTTCACCCTACGGACAAGACAACCATCAGGTCTAAATATAGAGACTGATTTGATCAACCATTGGTAATCGAGTACTCTGTCCATATTTTAAGTATAGTACACCAAAATAGCCAAATAAGACAATATATATTTATATAGGCAAAAAGCCTTAAACAAATAAATAAATATTATTTAATAGATCAGCTGAAATAGATCAACAGTTTTTAATAAAAGAGATATGAATATTTGAAAATAAATCTAGATAAATTTGCAAGTATACTGCAGAATTCCATAAAAAACTGTACATATGTTGAGGTTAGTTATATCAAAACAGAGAATGCACACATATTTTATAACAAGTTTATTCAAGTATGTCATATAATGGCACTGTCACTTTAAATCTAAATATGCTTTTGATTCAAGGTAAACATAATAAATTATTTTCTTTCTCCCATTATGAGTAATAATAATAAGAAGTCATAATTTTTGGCCTTATAGGGAGTATTGATAATAACATATTTTTGTTTGACACCTTGAGGTGCACATACTTAACTTTAGATTGATAAATAAGGAAATTTATGCTTACCTGATAAATTTATTTATTTTACGATATGACGAGTCCACGGATTTCATCCTTACTTATGGGATTATGCCACCTGTTTAGCAGGAAGTGGCAAAGAGCACCACAGCAGAGCTGTATATATAGCTCCTCCCTTCCCTCCCACTCCAGTCATTCGACCGAAGTTAGGAAGAGAAAGGAAAAGCAAAAGGTGCAGAGGTGACTGAAGTTTAACTAAAATAATTACCTGTCTTAGAAATGACTCGTCATATCGTAAAAGAAATAAATTTATCAGGTAAGCATAAATTTCCTTTTCTTTTACAAGATATGACGAGTCCACGGATTTCATCCTTACTTATGGGATACAATACCAAAGCTATAGGACACGGATGAAAGGGAGGGACAAGACAGGAACCTAAACGGAAGGCACCACTACTTGAAGAACCTTTCTCCCAAAACCAGCCTCAGATGAAGCAAAAGTGTCAAATTTGTAAAATTTGGAAAAAGTGTGAAGAGACGACCAAGTTGCAGCCTTGCAAATCTGTTCAACAAAAGCATCGTTTTTAAATGCCCATGAGGAAGCCACAGCCCTAGTGGAATGAGCCATAATTCTTTCAGGAGGCTGCTGTCCAGCAGTCTCATATGCCAGACGGATGATATTTTTCAGCCAAAAAGAACGAGAGGTAGCCATAGCTTTCTGACCCCTACGCTTTCCAGAAAAAACAATAAATAAAGAAGATGATTGACGGAAATCTTTAGTCGCCTGCAAGTAAAACTTCAGGGCATGGACCACATCCAAGTTATGCAACAAATGCTCCTTCTTAGAAAAAGGAGTAGGACACAATGAAGGAACAACAATTTCCTGATTAATATTCTTATTAGAAACAACCTTAGGAAGAAAACCAGGTTTGGTACGTAAAACCACCTTATCAGAATGAAAAACAAGATAAGGAGAGTCACATTGTAACGCTGAAAGCTTGGAAACTCTATGAGCAGAAGAAATAGCAACCAAAAATAAAAGCTTCCAAGATAACAACTTAATATCTATGGAATGCATGGGTTCAAACGGAACCCCTTGAAGAACCTTAAGAACTAAATTCAAACTCCAGGGTGGAGCAATTGGTTTAAACACAGGCTTGATTCTGGTCAGAGCCTGACAAAAAGACTGAACGTCTGGAACATCTGCCAAACGCTTGTGTAGTAAAATTGACAAAGCAGAAAGTTATCCCTTTAAGGAACTTGCTGATAATCCCTTCTCCAATCCTTCTTGGAGAAAAAATAAAATCCTGGGAATCCTAACTCTACTCCATGAGTAGCCCTTGGATTCACACCAATAAAGATATGTATGCCATATCTTATGGTAACTCTTTCTAGTGACAGGCTTACGTGCCTAAATCAAAGTATCAATGACTGAATCAGAAAACCCCCAGCAGTCAGCTGCAGAGAAACTAGATTTCGGATGTTGGAAGGGTCCCTGAATGAGAAGGTCCTGCCTCAATGGAAGCTTCCACGGCGGCAGAGAGGACATGTCCACTAGATCGGCATACCAAGGCATCTATCAGTTCGGCCTGAGGATCCCTTGACCTGGATCCATATCTTGGGAGCTTGGCATTTTGACGAGATGCCATCAGATCTAATTCCGGTCTGCCCCATCTGAGAATCAGAGTGGCAAAGACCTCCGGATGGAGTTCCCACTCCCCCGGATGAAATGTCTGTCTGCTTAAAAAGTCTGCTTCCCAGTTGTCCACTCCTGGGATGTAGATTGCTGACAGATAACAAGAGTGACCCTCCGCCCATCGAATTATCTTGGATACTTCTGTCATCGCTAAGGGACTCCTTGTTCCTCCCTGATGATTGATGTAAGCCACAGTCGTGATGTTGTCCGACTGAAAACGGATGAATTTGGTCGAAGCCAACTGAGGCCAAGCCTGAAGCGCATTGAATATTGCTCTCAATTCCAGAATATTGATTGGAAGTAGAGACTCCGACTGAGTCCACAAACCCTGAGCCTTCAGGGAATTCCAGACTGCACCCTAACCTAGTAGACTGGCGTCTGTTGTCACTATCACCCATGAGGGTCTGCGGAAGCACGTCCCTTGGGACAGATGATCTGGCGACAACCACCAAAGAAGAAAGTCTCTTGTCTCCTGATCCAGATCTATCTGAGGAGACAAATTTGCATAATCTCCATTCCACTGCCTGAGCATGCTCAGTTGTAGCGGTCTGAGATGAAAACTAGCAAACGGAATGATGTCCATTGCCGCCACCATCAATCCAATTACCTCCATGCACTGAGCCACTGATGGCCGAGGATTGGACTGAAGGGCTCGGCATGTATTCAGAATCTTTAACTTTCTGACCTCCGTCAAGAAAATTTTCATGGATAAGGAATCTATTAGAGTTCCCAAAAAGGGAACCCTTGTCTGTGGAAGTAATGAACTTTTCTAGGTTCACCTTCCACCCGTGAGTCCTCAGAAAGGACAGAACCCTGTCTGTATGAGATTTTGTCAGATGGTAAGACAACGCCTGGATCAGAATATCGTCCAGATAAGGTGCCACTGCAATGCCCCGTGGCCTGAGAACCGCCAGAAGTGACCCTAGAACCTTTGTGAAGATCCTGTGTGCTGTGGCCAACCCGAAGGGAAGAGCCATAAACTGAAAATGTTTGTCCAGGAAGGCAAACCTTAGGAACTGGTGATGATCCTTGTGGATAGGAATATGAAGATATGCATCCTTCAAGTCCACGGTAGGGACCACGAAAAGATTTGTGTAAAACCCTTGCCCATGTTCCAGTATTGGAACGGGACAAATTACTCCCATAGTAGAGTGGTCTTTTACACAACGTAAGAACGCCTCTCTTTTTATCTGGTCTACAGACAATTGTGAAAGATGAAATCTCCCCCTTGGAGCATATTTTTGAATTCCAGTTCATACCTTTGGGACACGATTTCCAGTGTGCAGGGGTCCTGAACATCTCTTACCCAAGCCTGGGCAAAGAGAAAAGTCTGCCCCCTACTAGATCCGGTCCCAGATCGGGGCCACCCCTTCATGCTGTCTTGGTAGCAGCAGCAGGCTTCTTGGGTTGTTTTCCTTTGTTCCAAGCCTGGTTGGGTCTCCAGACGGACTTGGCCTGAGCAAAATTCCCTTCCTGTTTATCGGAAAAGAAGAGGAAGAAGAGGGGACTCCTTTGAAGTTCCGAAAGGAATGAAAATTATTTTGTTTACCCCTCAGTTTAGCTGTTCTATCCCATAATGTCAGAAATTATTTCTTTCAAGTCAGGCCCGAATAGGGTTTTTCCTTTGAAAGGAATAGCTAAAAGCTTTGACTTAGATGACACATCAGCAGACCAAGATTTTAACCGTAACGCTCTTCGTGCTAGAATGGCAAATCCTGCATTCTTAGCCGCCAATTTGGCAATCTGATAGGCGGCATCCGTAATAAAAGAATTAGCCAGCTTAAGAGCCTTAATTCTATCTAAAATGTCCTCTAAAGGAGTCTCAGTCTTAAGAGACTCTTCCAAGGCATCAAACCAGAAGGCCGCCACAGTGGTAACTGGTACAATGCAGGCCGTCGGTTGTAAAAGGAAACCCTGATGAATAAATAACTTTTTTAGAAGACCCTCCAATTTCTTATCCATAGGGTCTTTGAAAGCACAACTGTCCTCAATAGGAATAGTTGTATGCTTAGCCAGGGTAGATATAGCTCCCTTCACCTTAGGGACTGTTTGCAAAGAGTCCCGAACAGTGTCAGATATGGGATACATTTTCTTAAAATTAGAAGATGGTGAGAACGGGATACCCGGTCTTTCCCATTCCCGCGTAATAATTTCTGAGATTCTCTTAGGAACCGGAAAAACATCAGAGTAAGCAGCCACCTCTAAGTATTTGTCCATCTTACACAATTTCTCTGGTGGTACCACAATAGAGTCACAGTCATCCAGAGTCGCTAAAACCTCTCGAAGTAACAGGCGGAGGTGTTCAAGCTTAAATCTAAAGGACATGACATCCGAATCCGTCTGAGGTAACACACTTCCCAAATCGGAAAGTTCCCCCTCAGACAGAAGTTCCCTGACCCCCAATTCAGATCCCTGTGAGGGTACATCGGAAATAGCCAACAAAGCATCAGAGGTCACAGTATTCACATTGACTTCTGTCCTGCTGCGTTTGCCCTGTAACACTGGCAACTTAGATAAAACCTCTGTAAGGGTAGAAGACATAACTGCAGCCATATCCTTCAGAGTAAATGAAGTAGACGCGGTTGAAGAACCCGGCGTCGCTTGGGTGGGCGTTAAAGGTTGTGACGCTTGGGGAGAAAGTAGTGGCATACCCTGATTCTCATCAGACTGAGAATCATCCATTGGCACACTTTCCTTAAAGAAAATCTGCTGTTTACATTGTAAGGCCCTTTCAGTACATGAGGGACAAAAAGTAAGAGGAAGTTCCACAATGGCATCTAAACACATAGAACAAGTAGTTTCCTCAAGTTCAGACATGTTAAACAGACTAGCAATAGCAATAATAGTCGTTCTTTACTTGATATATTGGGCTCTGAAGTCAAATTACATAGCCAAAAATTTTTAACTAAAAAGTGTACTGCGCCTTTAAATAATAAAAGCGCAACAATTTTTCTGTTATCTCAAAAACAACGTTTGCAGCAATAAAAAATGTCCTAATGTGCCCAAATTAGCTGAACAATATTGCACCGCTTGTTTAAATATGTTATATATCAATTTATATCAAATTTATCAGTTATAACAACTTTTTATCAATTCAGTCCCCTGCACCTTGCCACAGCTCTGCTGTGGTGCCTACCTGCCCCCAGATCACACTGCTTCTGCTTAAGTAGCTCCTAAGTCTCTTTTTGTTTGCAAAAACAACTTAGGCCCCACCGGAGCCCAGGACCTTGCTGCCGATCCGATCCAGATGAATACTGCGCGGTTGAGCGTGCAAAATTAGGCCCCGCCCATCGTGGGCGTAACTCGAGCCGTACAGAGACCCGCATGGGTAGTAAAATAACGTGCCGGTTCCCAAATAAAATATTAAAAGCCATGTGCCCCTCTTGCATACAACTCAATAATAAAGTGTAACTACATGAAAAACTGCACTCCCTTAGACCAGTTATAACAATATAACAATGACAGCCCTTAGACAGCAAACCACATCTCCCAGCGTTTAGCCCACACTGAATATACCTAAATGATATCCTTAGACATATTTAGCAATCAATATAAAAGGGAATCAAAGGTAAACCATTTCCATACATATAGTGCATACTGATTACCCCTCCCCAGATAGGGAATAATGTCAGCCTGTTCTGATGCATCAAGTCTCCCCAGAAACAAATGACTAAACATACCTCAATGTTGCTTATAGCATGACACGGCTCTCCACACTGAAGATATTTCTTTTACACTACCTTCAAATGCTCTGCGGAAACCAGCAGGATCTTAGATAATGTTTGCTAAGATCATCAACATCAGGGCAGAAAAATAAGATGTCTCCATTCCTCTTAGGAATTAAGTGACTGACGATTTCCCCCTGAGAAAAATAGTACTCACTGGAACCATTTTAAAATAAAAAAACTTCTTGATTGAAGAATCTAAACTAACACCTCACTTTACCTCTTCCTATCACTAACACAGGCAAAGAGAATGACTGTAGTGGGAGGGAAGGAAGGAGCTATATATACAGCTCTGCTGTGGTGCTCTTTGCCACTTCCTGCTAAACAGGAGGTGTAATGCCATAAGTAAGGATGAAATCTGTGGACTCGTCATATCTTGTAAAAGAAATATATAATTGATCACACTAAGTTAAGTTTTGATATCCACACTCCACTCTTACTTTTTCTCTTTCGCTTTCTCTCGCCACATTTTTTCCAACTGACTACCTGGATAGGTGTTGCTCCCAATCACTTTAGCCATTGGTTAGCAGGATAGGACTCTGGTGACCAATCACCAGTTAGGTAAGCCTATATAAATTTGCATAGTGTGAATGGGCAACATGCAGTCTATGAGTAAGGCTCCATAGGAGCTGAAACGGGTCAGACCAAGCCCTTCACCATGCTCCTAAGAGCCCTAAATATCTGGACATAGCTATCTTCAATATATTGCATATTTTACCTTTTTTTGCATTGCAACTGCTGATTTTATGATACGCTTCTTGATTTTTAAGACTCAATAAAGTGGACGTTTCTGTTTTGAGCATTTTGTCCGAACCCTTTCTTTTTATATATATATATATATATATATATATATATATATATATATATATATATATATATATATAAAACACTGCATAGAACAAATATTTAAACCTCCAAAAACAGAAAGAACAAATAGGTTTTTGTTCTTTCTGTTTTTGGAGGTTTAGTGTAGATTCATTCTGAGATGCAGCTTTAAGCCAGTTTCTCCAATGTAGCAACCTCTGTCACACGCTGTACACTGTATCATGTACACCACATTAGCAGATGAGCATGAATAGGATCCTTTAATATTATATGATGCATTGTTGTGTCTGGCTGTGAACAGCATGTGCAAAAGGCTACAACAAAACATGTGCAAGAAATAGTAAACAATTGTCATGTGTGTTTAAACATCATATAGTGTCAACATAGTGTAGCAAACATCAATATAAAACAGGTAATCATAGAATACATCCCAAGAGCTCCACATTAAGAGATGAATAAGAAGGTGTATCAACCAGTTCACATCCCAAAATGTCACAATCTGTAGTCATAAATGCCACAACCTCATTGGTTACATAAAACACTCCTCTCTAATGTCAAAGCAGAAACTGATTGGCGGACATTAACACACCTCTAAACTATCCAATCCAGATAGGAGAATGTAATCACAACAGGTCCGCCCATCAAAATACTGTCAGCCGATGAGTATATGCCGAAAACAGTGAGCATCTCAAATAAAAAACCTTTTGCATACCTGACAAAAAGACACTAAGTGCAGAGTGCATTGCATACTACTGCCAAGCCTTCCTAGATACCGCGATCCAGAGCTGATAACAGCCAAGTGCAGCTGAAGGATAACGCCCATTGGCATCACCCGTTTCCAAGGCAACATGGACACCAGACATAAACAGGATATACACAAAGCCATACTAGGCACCAGAGAAGGTTAATAAAGAAAAACCAATGGGGTAGACCAAGGGTTGCCTACAAGAGAGGACGCAACCTAAGGGATCTACTAGTGAAGACTGACACATCAGATGAAAACAGTTCCCACACTTGGTTGAAGAAGAAGGGTTGTTTCCGATGCACAAGCTGCGTCACTTGCAATAGCATGATGCCGGGACCCTCTTTCCAACACCCTGAAAAGAAGAAGAAATATCAGATAGATACATTCCTCACCTGCACTACAGTGATCATCATGCACCTTCTTCATTGTCCATGTGGCAAGTTCTACACTGGTAAAACCAGTGACGATGCAAGGATGAAGGTGGCTAATTACCGCTCAGCAATACGATTAGCATTACAAACCCGCAAGGCAGATCAACCCAAGGCACAACACTTCCTTGAAGCCAAACACACTGTTAAGGATCTCAGATTCCGCATAATCGACCATGTCCCTCCATTTAGAAGAGGGGATAATAGGGAAAGAATATTGCTTCAAATAGAAGCCCTGTAGATCTTCGAGCTGGGAACCTTGTCACCTAAAGGGTTGAATATGAACACAGGGTGACAATGCTACCTATAATTAATGGCTATCACAGGACTTATTCATGAGATATTATTACACCTTGACTGCCCCTGCTAGGTATACTATGTATATGCTTGGTGTTTTCGGTGGCTGAGAATGCCTATTTGGCAGTTATGATCAGCATTAGGTTTTTCTTTATTAACCTTCTCTGGTGTCCATGTTGCCTTGGAAACCGGTGACGCCAATGGGCATTATCCTTCAGCTGCACTTGGTTGTTACCAGCTCTGGATCGCAGTATCTAGGAAGGCTAGGCAGTAGTATGCAATGCACACGACGCTTAGTGCCTTTTTGTCAGGTATGTGAAAGTTTTTTTTTTTATTTGAGATGCTGTTTTGGGCATATACTCAGACAGTAATTTTAATGGGTGGACCTGTTGTGATTACATTCTCCTATCCAGATTGGATAGTTTAGAGGTGTGTTAATGTCCGCCAATTAGGTTCTGCTTTGACATTAGAGAGGTGTGTTTTATGTAACCAATGAGGTTGTGGCATTTACGGCTACAGATTGTGACATTTTGGTATGTGAACTAGTTGATGCACCTTGTTATTCATGTCAGTCTCAACGTGGAGCTCTTGGGATATATTCCATGATTACCAGTCATATATTGATGTTTGCTACACTATGTTGACACTACAGGGAGTGCAGAATTATTAGGCAAGTTGTATTTTTGAGGATTAATTTTATTATTGAACAACAACCATGTTCTCAATGAACACAAAAAAACTCATTAATATCAAAGCTGAATAGTTTTGGAAGTAGTTTTTAGTTTGTTTTTAGTTATAGCTATTTTAGGGGGACATCTGTGTGTGCAGGTGACTATTACTGTGCATAATTATTAGGCAACTTAACAAAAAACAAATATATACCCATTTCAATAATTTATTTTTACCAGTTAAACCAATATAACATCTCAACATTCACAAATATACATTTCTGACATTCAAAAACAAAACAAAAACAAATCAGTGACCAATCGAGCCACCTTTCTTTGCAAGGACACTCAAAAGCCTGCCATCCATGGATTCTGTCAGTGTTTTGATCTGTTCACCATCAACATTGCGTGCAGCAGCAACCACAGCCTCCCAGACACTGTTCAGAGAGGTGTACTGTTTTCCCTCCTTGTAAATCTCACATTTGATGATGGACCACAGGTTCTCAATGGGGTTCAGATCAGGTGAACAAGGAGGCCATGTCATTAGATTTTCTTCTTTTATACCCTTTCTTGCCAGCCACGCTGTGGAGTACTTGGACGCGTGTGATGGAGCATTGTCCTGCATGAAAATCATGTTTTTCTTGAAGGATGCAGACTTCTTCCTGTACCACTGCTTGAAGAAGGTGTCTTCCAGAAACTGGCAGTAGGACTGGGAGTTGAGCTTGACTCCATCCTCAACCCGAAAAGGCCCCACAAGCTCATCTTTGATGATACCAGCCCAAACCAGTACTCCACCTCCACCTTGCTGGCGTCTGAGTCAGACTGGAGCTCTCTGCCCTTTACCAATCCAGCCAGGGGCCCATCCATCTGGCCCATCAAGACTCACTCTCATTTCATCAGTCCATAAAACCTTAGAAAAATCAGTCTTGAGATATTTCTTGGCCCAGTCTTGACGTTTCAGCTTGTGTGTCTTGTTCAGTGGTAGTCGTCTTTCAGCCTTTCTTACCTTGGCCATCTCTGAGTATGGAAAAACCTTGTGCTTTTGGGCACTCCAGTGATGTTGCAGCTCTGAAATATGGCCAAACTGGTGGCAAGTGGCATCTTGGCAGCTGCACGCTTGACTTTTCTCAGTTCATGGGCAGTTATTTTGTGCCTTGGTTTTTCCACACACTTCTTGCGACCCTGTTGACTATTTTAAATGAAACGCTTGATTGTTCGATGATCACGCTTCAGAAGCTTTGCATTTTTAAGAGTGCTGCATCCCTCTGCAAGATATCTCACTATTTTTGACTTTTCTGAGCCTGTCAAGTCCTTCTTTTGGCCCATTTTGCCAAAGGAAAGGAAGTTGCCTAATAATTATGCACACCTGATATAGGGTGTAGATGTCATTAGACCACACCCCTTCTCATTACAGAGATGCACATCACTTAATATGCTTAATTGGTAGTAGGCTTTCGAGCCTATACAGCTTAGAGTAAGACAACATGCATAAAGAGGATGATGTGGTCAAAATACTCATTTGCCTAATAATTCTGCACTCCCTGTATATGATGTTTAAACACACGATGATTGTTTACTATTTCTTGCATATGCTCTGTTGTAGCCTTTTGCACACACTGCTATCTGATTGGAAGAAGGTAGGGGGGTTTAACAGGCTTTTATAAGTTTGTGTTGTACACTGTTTGTCAAAGGAAGGGGTTCTTTTACCCCGAAACGTCACTTGAATAAATTCACTTGGTTTCACAGTCGACTAAAGTCCAGTGAGTGCTTTATTTGTGTTTATTATACTTGGACTTTGGAATAGCCCCCTTGCAGTTGCTGATTTTTTGGTGAGAGTGCAACCACATTGTTTTTTTCATTTGATATATATATATATATATATATATATATACATATATACTATATATATATATTTATATCAGATAATGTCAGATAATGCAACCACATTGTTTTTTTCATTTGATATATATATATATATATATATATATATATATATATATATATATATATATATATATATATATATATATATATATATATATATATATATATATATATAATTGGCACCCCTGTATGTTCTGTCAGATAATGCACCACTTTGCCCAGAAAATAGTTGCAATTAAAAATGTTTAGGCATTCTCATGAGTATTTCCTTTGTATTGTTGTGACACAAAAAAGTGGAGAGAAAAAAGCCAACCTGACACAATCCATGCAAAACTGCAAAAATGGACTGGACACAATTATTGGCACCCTCAATTTTTATATTTGGTAGCACACCTCTTTGAAAAAAAAACTGAAATCAATTGCTTTCCTGTAATCATCAATTAGTTTCTTACACCTATCTACTGGAATTTTGACCACTCTTCTTTTGCCAACTGCTCCAGGTATCTCAGATTGGAAAGGCTCCTTTTCCCAACTGCTGTTTTGAGATCTCTCAACAGGTGCTCTATGGGATTGAGATCTGGACTCATTGCTGGCCAGTTCAGTACTCTCCAGCGCTTTGTCTTAAACCATTTCTGGGTGCTTTTTGACGTGTGCCTTGGGTCATTGTCCTGCTGTAAGACCCATGGCCTCTGACGGAGACCCAACTCTCTGACACTGGGCCCTACAATGCACCACAAAATTCTGGTAGTCTTCCAATTTCATAATGCCATGCACACAGTCAAGACATCCAGTGCCTGAAGCAGCAAAGCAAGCCCAAAACTTCAGTAAACCTCCACCATGTTTGACTGTATTATTTTCTTTAAAAGCCGCATTTCTTTTTCTGAAAACAGTAGAATGATGGGCTTTACCAAAATGCTGTAATTTTGTTTCGTCTGCCCACAGCACATTCTCCCAAAAGGATTTTAACTTCCTCATATAAGTTTTGGCAAACTCTAATCTGACTTTTTTATGTTTCTGTGTCAGCAGTAGGGTCCTCCTGGGTCTCCTACCATAGTATCCATTTTCATTCAGATGGTGACGTATTGTGCAAGCTGACACATTTGTACCCTGAATCTGAAGGTCAGCTTGAATTTGTCTGGAAGTTGATCAAGGTTCTTTATCCACCATTCTAACAATCCTTCATTGCAATCTTTGATCATTTTTTCTCTTTTGTTCACGTCCAGGAAGATTAGCTACAGTTCCATGGGCTGTAAACTTCACGACAATATTGTGTACAGTAGACACAGGAACATTAAGATCTCTAGAGATGGACTTGTAACCTTGATATTGTCCATTCTTTTCCAGAATTTTTGTTCTCAAATCCTCAGATAATTATTTGCTGCTCTTTCTCTTCTCTATGCTCAGTGTGGCACATAGACACACAACGGAAAGGTTGAGTCAAGTTTTCACTATTTTAACTGGTTGGCGGGGTCATTTATATATTGTTAACACGTGTTAATTGATACAGGTGATTACAAATTAAAGGAGCATCACAAACTTGGAATGCAATTATTTCTTACAATTTAAAAAATTGTGTTAGTATTATTATTATCAGGTATTTGTAGAGCGCTAGCATGTTCCGCAGTGCTATGAACATAGGTGGTATATAAAAAACAATTACAGGATAAAATGGGTGGAGGGTCCTGCCGAGAGTTGCACTGTTGTAGTCGGCTCTTATGAAGGTAGACTACAAACAGCTGGGCTCATAGGCTTACATGCTAAGGGGTTTAAGGGTATAGCAGAGTAGATAGGAAGGTTAGTGTAGGTTGTATGCGTCCCTGAATAGTAGAGTCTTCAGGGAGCACTTGAAGCTCTTGTGGAGCGAGGCAGAGAGTTCCATAAGATAGGAGCCAGTCTGGAGAAATCTTGTAAACGGGAATGTGATGAGGTAACAAGAGAGGAGAGTAGGAGATCATGAGCGGAGTGAAGGGGTCTGGAGGGAGAGTATCTGGAGACAAAGTCTGAGATGTAGGGGGGAGCAATGCAATTGAGGGCTTTGTGTGTTAGAGTGAGAACTTTGTGTTTAATCCTGGAGGTAAGAGGAAGCCAGTGAAGGGATTGGCAGAGAGGTGCGGCAGATGAAGAGCCACATGTAAGGAAGATGAGCCTGGCAGAGGCATTCATTATGGATTGTAAAGGAGCTAGGCAGCAGCTAGGGAGACCAGGGAGGATGGAGTTGCAGAAGTTGAGGTGGGAAAGGATGAGACAGTGGATTAAAATCTTAGTTGTGTCTTGAGTAAAGAAATGTCTGATTTTAGCGATGTTTTTAAGGTGGAAGCAGCAGGCTTTAGCCAAGGACTAAATGTGAGTAGTGAAAGAAAGATCTGAGTCAAGTCTGACCCTAAAACATCGGGCATGTGAGGTTGGGGTAATGATGAAGTTATCAACAGTTATAGAGACATGGGGGGTGGAGATTTTGGAAGAAGGGTGGAAAATAAGGAGCTCAGTTTTGGAGAGACTTAGCTTGAGGTAGTGAGAGGACATCCAAGATAAGATGAGAGACAGTGACACAGGTTAGCAAGTTAGGAGATAGTTCTGGTGCAGAGAGGTAGATTTGGGTATCATCGGTATACAAATGATAGTGAAACCCGTGGGACTTTATTAAGGAACCTAATGAAGATGTGTAGATTGAGAAGAGAAGGGGACCGAGGACAGAGCCTTGTGGTACCCCAACAGAAAGAGGTAATGGAGCAGAGGATGCCCAAGAGAAGGCTAAACTAAAGGTACGGTTAGACAGATAGGAAGAGAACCAAGAGAGAGCTGTGTCGCAGATGCCGAAGGATTGGAGGGTATGGAGCAAAAGAGGGTGGTCGATAGTATCAAAGGCTGCAGACAGATCAAGGAGGATAAGTAGAGAGAAGTGGACTTTGGATTTTGCTGTAAGTAGGTTGTTGGTAACCTTAACAAATGCAGTGGAGCAGGGAGGGAGTTTAATGTAAGGAAATAGGATAGACGTACATATACTAGGGAAATAGGGTGGTAGTTGGATGGGGAGGTTGAATCGAGAAAAGGTTTTTTTGAGGATAGGTGTGACTAATGCATGTTTAAGAGATGTGAGAAATATACCAGGGAGAGGTTGAAGATGTGTGTGAGTATAGGGGTAAGGGTAGAAGAGAGGCAGGGGAGTAGTTGTGAGGGGAAGGGGTTGAGGGGACAGGTAGTGAGGTGAGAGGTTAGTATAAAAGCAGAAACTTCTTCCTCTGTAACAGGGGCAAAAGAGCTAAATTTATGGCTCTGTGGGTTTTGGATGATTGTGAGCTTTTGAGGGGGTGGGAGACTGGTAGTATGTTGAGAGCTGATTTCATTTCTGATGGAGTCAATTTTGTTGTTGAAGTAGCTGGCAAAATCTTGAGCTGAGAGAAAATTTGAGGTGGGGGTGGGCGGAGAAGAGTATTGAAAGTGGAGAAGAGACGTTTTGGGTTTGAAGAAAAAACATAATTTATGCTTACCTGATAAATTCCTTTCTTCTGTAGTGTGATCAGTCCACGGGTCATCATTACTTCTGGGATATTACTCCTCCCCAACAGGAAGTGCAAGAGGATTCACCCAGCAGAGCTGCATATAGCTCCTCCCCTCCACGTCACTCCCAGTCATTCGACCAAGGACCAACGAGAAAGGAAAAGCCAAGGGTGAAGTGGTGACTGGAGTATAAATTAAAAAATATTTACCTGCCTTAAAAACAGGGCGGGCCGTGGACTGATCACACTACAGAAGAAAGGAATTTATCAGGTAAGCATAAATTATGTTTTCTTCTGTTAAGTGTGATCAGTCCACGGGTCATCATTACTTCTGGGATACCAATACCAAAGCAAAAGTACACGGATGACGGGAGGGATAGGCAGGCTCTTTATACAGAAGGAACCACTGCCTGAAGAACCTTTCTCCCAAAAATAGCCTCCGATGAAGCAAAAGTGTCAAATTTGTAAAATTTGGAAAAAGTATGAAGCGAAGACCAAGTTGCAGCCTTGCAAATCTGTTCAACAGAGGCCTCATTCTTGAAGGCCCAAGTGGAAGCCACAGCTCTAGTAGAATGAGCTGTAATTCTTTCAGGAGGCTGCTGTCCAGCAGTCTCATAAGCTAAACGAATTATGCTACGAAGCCAAAAAGAAAGAGAGGTAGCGGAAGCTTTTTGACCTCTCCTCTGCCCAGAGTAAATGACAAACAGAGAAGACGTTTGTCGAAATTCCTTAGTTGCCTGTAAGTAAAATTTTAGAGCACGGACTACATCCAGGTTGTGCAGTAGACGTTCCTTCTTTGAAGAAGGATTTGGGCATAAAGAAGGAACAACAATCTCTTGATTGATATTCCTGTTAGTAACTACCTTAGGTAAGAACCCAGGTTTAGTACGCAGGACTACCTTATCCGAATGAAAAATCAAATAAGGAGAATCACAATGTAAGGCTGATAATTCAGAGACTCTTCGAGCCGAGGAAATAGCCATTAAAAATAGAACTTTCCAAGATAACAACTTTATATCAATGGAATGAAGGGGTTCAAACGGAACGCCCTGTAAAACATTAAGAACAAGGTTTAAACTCCATGGTGGAGCAACAGTTTTAAACACAGGCTTAATCCTGGCCAAAGCCTGACAAAAAGCCTGGACGTCAGGAACTTCTGACAGACGTTTGTGTAACAGAATGGACAGAGCTGAGATCTGTCCCTTTAATGAACTAGCAGATAAACCCTTTTCTAAACCTTCTTGTAGAAAAGACAATATCCTAGGAATCCTAACCTTACTCCAAGAGTAACCTTTGGATTCACACCAATATAGGTATTTACGCCATATCTTATGGTAACTTGGAAATACAATTCAATTAGAATAATATTAAAATGTACTGTGCCTTTAAGAAGCACAGAAGATCTATGACAGTTGAAAATTAATAAATTGAAACAGTTATAGCCTCAATCCTTGTAAATAACACAACTTTAGCAAAGGTTTAATCCCATTAGCAAAGATAACAAATTCTGAAAGCAGGAAACAAATTACAGAATAAACGTTTTTTATCTCAGTCAAACTATAATTCTCACAGCTCTGCTGAGAGAAATTACCTCCCTCAAAATAAGTTTTGAAGACCCCTGAGCTCTGTAGAGATGAACCGGATCATGCAGGGAATACAATAAGTTGCTGACTGAAATATTTGATGTGTAGTAAAAGCGCCAAAAAACGGCCCCTCCCCCTCACACACAGCAGTGAGGGAGAACAGAAACTGTCAGAAAACAGATTAAGCAACTGCCAAGTGGAAAAATAGTGCCCAAACATTTATTCACTCAGTACCTCAGTAAATGAAAACGATTTTACATTCCAGCAAAAACGTTAAACATAATCTCTAGTTATTAAACAGCTTTATGTATTTCTTACAGTGTAATTCTAGTGAAGTACCATTCCCCAGAATACTGAAGTGTAAAGTATACATACATGACATTATATCGGTATGGCAGGATTTTCTCATCAGTTCCATTGTCAGAAAATAAAAACTGCTACATACCTCTATGCAGATTCATCTGCCCGCTGTCCCCTGATCTGAAGTTTACCTCTCTTCAGATGGCCGAGAAACAGCAATATGATCTTAACTACTCCGGCTAAAATCATAACAAAAACTCTGGTAGATTCTTCTTCAAACTCTGCCAGAGAGATAATAACACACTCCGGTGCTATTTTAAAATAACAAACTTTTGATTGAAGATATAAAACTAAGTATAATCACCATAGTCCTCTCACACATCCTATCTAGTCGTTGGGTGCAAGAGAATGACTGGGAGTGACGTGGAGGGGAGGAGCTATATGCAGCTCTGCTGGGTGAATCCTCTTGCACTTCCTGTTGGGGAGGAGTAATATCCCAGAAGTAATGATGACCCGTGGACTGATCACACTTAACAGAAGAAAGTAGAGATAAGAGTAGAGAAGTAATGTTGATTATATAGATTAAGGGCAGAATAGTAAGAGTTCAAGATGGACTTATAGTAAAGAAAGATGCCAATAATTTGTTTGGAGTTTTGCGTGGAATTTGTCAGATTTTGCTTTTTTTCTCCACTTTTTTGTGTTATAACAATACAAACAAAAGAAATAAACATGAGACTACCTAAACATTTGTAATTGCAACAAGTTTCTGGGCAAAGTGCTGCATTATCTGACAGAAATGTAGGGGTGCCAATATTTTTGACCATGACTGTGTATGTGTATATTTACCTTTGTCATCTACCTGATAGACTGTACCCTGTGATCAATATCCTATATAGGTAGAGCTACCAGGGAAGTAGGGACCCGAATCAGGGAACATTTGAGGTATATATCAGGTTAGAGGCCTTGCTCTGCTTTGTCAAGGCATTTCATTGATGTTCATAATCAGGATGTGAACAGCTTTAAATGGCAAGCCATTGAACAAATCACCAAGAAACCAAGGGGTGGGGATAAACTGTTTGCCTTGTGCAGACAAGAAACCTACTGGATTTTTAAACTCAATTGTTTAATACCTGCAGGTTTCAACTCTGAGTATGATATGATAAATTACTGGCACAGGTAGACAGTAGTAGGTTTCTCTCATATTATCATATGTGACAATATTAATTAATTCTCAAACTTTAATATTTTATTTCTGTTTTTCAATTGATCCTAATGGTATAATGCAACCTTTTCCCTAATTAAGTCAGGAGTAGTGAGCCTAGTTGGGTTTTGGGTCTCTATGTGTTTATATTTATTTATGTATTTGTATATATATATATATATATATATATATATATATATATATATATATATATGTGTGTGTGTGTGTATGTGTATGTATATGTATGTATATACATCTATTAGCTACTTTGGGAAAGGTATGTCAGATTAACCTAATTTAGTACTAGGCAGGGGATGTCAGTGCCCCCAACTGATTTGACTAATTTGTGTAAACGGCGTTATGGCGGGTCACATACCCCGTGTTAAGCACATTATAGTTATGGCCCTTTACTTCCCACTAAATGTGATCCCCAATATTTAGGGGGTAATGAAGTATCTATTAACTATGGTTTATATGCATAATGATTAACTATGCCTTACATACATAATGAGTCGGTATCCACCTAGTCTTTCTATATTTAAATTAGCTTGTTCTTTTACATATACTTGGTCTCTCACTAGGCATATTTAGATATGTTTTCCAATGTATAATGTTGTATTGAGGAAAGTTTTCTTGCCTAACTTAGATAGAACTTTTTCAAGATGAGTGTATCTATTATCATAAATTTATCATTATTACATCTGGATTTGTATATTATACTATACTTTAAGGTTTTAACCAATCAGTGTGTTATCGTCCCCTTATAAGATGTGAACAGATGTTTTAGTTTAGGTCTATGATTACAGTCTTTGGGACCGAAACCGGTCAGACCGCTCACTGGCTCTGTATTATGGATCCATTTCCATTACCTCCTCTCTGTTTTTAAAAATCTATCAATAAAGTGTGAAGTTATTTTTACCTAGAGGCTTGTACTGGACTTTTTCCTCCTTTTTTGCTGTATATATTTAGACGTCTATGTATGTATATACGTATATGCAAATTATTTTATTACATGTTTATTAAACATTTTATATTACAATTTAAAGGATGTCAATCTCAATGTTGCAGTATGTCACTATCTTTATTTCATTGTTTTCTTTTGTACGTCCTATTAAAATATCCTTTATTCCCTTGCTTTTAAAATTACCAACATGAAATAAAACTATGAAAACCTTTGTACCTCTAAATTACTGTAATACTTTACAAAAACACAAATAAACAAAAATACTTTACAAAAGACAAACTAAACACTTTACAAAACACAAATAAACTAAATATTTTACAAATACAAAAATAAACTAAATACTTTACAGAACACAAATAAACTAAATACTTTACAAATACACAAATAAACTAAATACTTTACAGAACACAAATAAACTAAATACTTTACAGAACACAAATAAACAACTAAATACTTTACAGAACACAAATAAACTAAATACTTTACAGAACACAAATAAACTAAATACTTTACAGAACACAAATAAACTAAATACTTTACAGAACACAAATAAACTAAAATACTTTACAGAACACAAATAAACTAAATACTTTACAGAACACAAATAAACTAAATACTTTACAGAACACAAATAAACTAAATACTTTACAGAACACAAATAAACTAAATACTTTACAAAACACAAATAAACTAAATACTTTACAGAACACAAATAAACTAAATACTTTACAGAACACAAATAAACTAAAATACTTTACAAAACACAAACTAAATACTTTACAAAACATAATCTAGATACTGAACAATGTTTTTTTAAGCAAATATATAATCTATTATTAAGAGTTTGAATATTTTAAATGAAGACTGCTAGACCACATAAATTAAATTAGATATATGCAAAAGCAAACAATGTTTAGAAAGAGAGAAAGTGGCAGTGGGAGAGCGGCTGTTTATTTTCTATAGAATAGATTTTTCTCTCAGAGTCTTTTTTTTAATGTGTTTAACTCAAGTTTACACTAAAATGGGAGGCCTTTTTTGCATAATGAGATTAATCAAGTTTAAAAGAAAGACCAGAAATAATATTACGCTTCAATCCAATTAGTGCATTGTTGTTTTGCTACAAAACCTTTTCTCATTCTGTAAATGGATCACAATAGCAGCGCATTGATAACATGTGTTCTTACACTTTGTTGGAATAGATTAGAAGAAGAATAAAGAGGATTCATTGAAATTCTTAGACCATTTAATGTTTGCTGAACCACACAAAAATTAGAGCAAGGGGAGGCACTATTGGGTCACGGAGGAACCCTAATTTATTTTCATTGAATTCAGCCCACACACATTTTCAAGTTCAAATTTAGAATAACATATTTAAAAAATATGCTAAACTAAATAAACTTACAAAATAATTGGATAAAATAAGTATAATTCAATACTTATATAAGTATATATATTGATATATATATATATATATATATATATATATATATATATATATATATATATATATATATATAAAATACATTTCAAGTCAAATTAGAATTTGTGAATTCCAACATATTTATCTGCATGGCTCCGGACTAGTAGAAGAGAGGAAACTCAAATACCTGTCTTTAAAAATATAGATATACGCCCAACAAAAGGTATTGCTACTTATTGCAATACTCTTGTTGTAGAGAGAGAAAGTGTCTCTATATACCATTGTAAGGAAACGTATCCAAAAACTGATGCAAACTAATTTACCGAAACTCAAGCAAAAGCATACAATAAGTAGGCAAATAAAATGCAACAGTGCCCCCTAGTGGGAGATAAAATATTTTAGTACATACATGTAAATAAGATCTGTAAGCTTTGACAGTATCTGCATTTTAAAAAACACAAACTTTTGGAAATAAAAATAGTACATTAAAAGTAGACTTAAAGCAACATGAACAGAAAAGAAAAAAAAATTGTGGTTCTTTTTAAAATATATTTGTTTATTGATACTAGAGAAAATGTAATCAAAGTAAATTGGAAAGCTCTTTCTGAATCATAAAAATCTAATTATGAATTTACTGTCCCTTTAATTATGATCCATACAGAGGACTAAGTATAAACAGTGTTCAGTAAAATCAGACGGGTGGTATGCTCATTAAAATTAAATAGGTTCTGGTGACGCAGCGTAATCCTAAAATAAAAGGGCGACTAAACTTTAGATTATTCTGCAAAGGACATCAAACATTACAGTATGAGCAGTATGTGTGCGTCTCCTTTACTCATACAAAGCACTGCATCATTTTAAAGGGATATGATAGTCAAAATACAAATTTCATGATTTAAATGGAGCACTTTTCAAACTATTTCTGTTAGCAAATTTACATAATTATCTCTGTATCTTTTGTTATATCTTGAGCACTATATCAGAAGGCACATGCATGTTTCTCAAACTTACCTTGGTATTCTCTTCAACAAAGGATATTAAAAGAACAAAAACATTTCATCTTATAAGTAATTTGGATTTTTCTTTTAATTGGTTAATGGGCCCATGCCTGGTTTCCCAGAACAACCTTAGTGAGGCTATTCCCCAACATTTCCCAGCATCACCCTTAGGGAGACTATCCTCTAATGGTCATAATTAACAAAAAAGAGAGACCCATTCAACCAGGGAACCAGTCAGTACTGCAGGAGCAACCTTTTTACCCTGTCCCTTGCACAGAGTTCAACTGTCCTGAAGTCTTGCAAATTAGACTAAAAAAAACATCATGCATTCTTTAACATAACAGAGCTTTCAGATGTTAATATGTATATTTTCAAGGTAAATAAAATGGTTACTGTAGGTAAATGTCCATGTATAGTTAACATGTAGTAGAAAAAACAGCATTAAAATAAAATAAAATGGCTTTTGTATTTGTCAGTCTGTCATTTGTCCTTCAAGATCTTTCAATAACAAAACTTTATATACACTTTCTATAGCTCTGTATATAATGAACAACCAAGACAAATAAGTGATATAGTAAGGCAGAGCTTTCCAAACTTTTCATCTTGGTGACACACTTTTTAGACCTACATCATTTCGTGACACAGTAAATCAGTTGTACTAGCAAAAAGGAGGTTAAACTAACTTGTTTTAAGAGATACGGACACAAACATAAATTAAATAATAACTAAATGTATTTACAAGTAACAGTATGTATGTGCAAGAATTAAAAAAAAAGTTTATAATAACTACACCAATAACTACTTACTATTTTAATGGGATGTATGAGGTTGATGGGATGAACACAATTTCTGAATATTTGGTGGAATATTAGATAAAGACACTCGCATTTTATCATCAAGCATTTTTAAGCTTCCACTTCCTATCCATATATCAAGAGCAGGAGCAGCAATGCACTACTGGGAGTTAGCTGCAAAAAACCCCAGACTGACTTCTGACTTCAGCTCAGCGTTTAAGCTGCCGCCCTCAGAGCTCGGTGAGTCCGATTGACTACTGCCATTGCTGTAAACACACTGCCGTCCCACTCACTGACTATACATGCAGTCACAAGCCAATTAAGGAGACTACACGTGCAGTCAGGAGCCAATGTGCCGCCAATTGGAATAGTTTCAGATCTCACTGAGCTGTGCCAATAGGTTAAGATGATCTGTGACCCCCTAGGTATCAATCACGTGTCAACCATGTGATATGCGTAGCAGGCAGGCAGAAAGTCAGAAACCCCAAAAAAAAAAAATCAAAAATTAAATTAAAAAAAATTTATGCTGAAGCAGGGACACACCTACACACTGCTGCCGACACACTAGTGTGTCCCGACACACAGTTTGGAAAGCACTGTAGTAAGGTATAATAATAATACTTTTACATTTGCAGAATTATACTGCTGCATAACAGGGGTGATATCTAATTCAAGTAGCAAATACAGTCCAAGATGATAAACTAACTTCTCATTTAATATTAAATAAAATGCATTATGTTGTACCTTAGTAACATGCTTTGTTTTTCTAGAAAATCATATCAGGTATGTCATGCACAACAAATATTCCTAAGATAAACTGCCTGTTTACAAGCAGGTTAACTGTGTTATACAAATAAAGCCAGTACTGCAATATAAAACTATTGGTTGTAACAGCTAATATTTATTTTGGCCACTAGAGGTTGCAATTCTACTTCCCTTGATACAGGAAGATATGTGGTATCTCATTCCTACTATTAGGCAGGAAATTGAATTTATATTGTTTATAATTAAAATAAGGAAATGTATTTTCTTTCACAGGAAATAAAATGTACAATTGCTTTTTGCAGAAATAATACTGAATACAAAGGGCATGGCCATGATCTTTATAATTCTATTGCATTATTAAAAGAATACTAAACCCACATTTTTTTCTTTCATGATTCAGATAGAGCATGCAATTTTAAGCAACCTTCTAATTTACTCCTATTATCAAATGTTCTTCCTTTTCTTGTTATCTTTATTTGAAAAGCAGGAATTTAAAGCTTAGGAGCCAGCCCATTTTTGGTTCGGGACCTGGGTAGCGCTTGCTGCTTGGTGGCTAAATGAAGCAACCAATAAGCAAGCACTATGCAGGGTGTTGACCCTAAAATGGGCCGGCTCCTAAGCTTTACATTACTGTTTTCCAAATAAAGATAGCAAGAGAACGAGGAAAAATTGATAATAGGAGTGTAATAGAAAGTTACTTAAAATTGCATCCTCTATTTGAATCATGAAAGAAAAAAAATGGGTTTAGTATCCCTTTAACCCCTTAAGGACCAACGACGTACAGGGTGCGTCCTACAAAAAAATGCCCTTAACGACCAAGGACGTACCCTGTACTTCATTGGTTCCTTCAAGCGGTGGAAGCGATTCTGGTCGCTTCCAGCCGCTTTCCTGTTATTGCAGTGATGCCTCGATATTGAGGCATCCTGCAATAACAGTTTTTTGGCCATCCGATGCAGAGAGAGCCATTCTGTGGCTCTCTCTGCATCGGACATCGATGGCAGCGATCGTTGGTGGGTGGGAGCCGATGTGGTAGGCAAGTGGGCGGCCATCAGTGGGAGGAATTAGTCAGAGGTCACCGGGAGCGCGCACGGGCGTGCGGCGTGCACGGGGGGCGGAGGCGGGCGCATGCACAGTGTGGGAGCGGGTGGGAACCACTACACTATGGAACATATGGCCAAATAAAGTGGGAGAGAGGACAGAGGGAATTGTGATCTAAGGGATCTGGGAGGGGGTGGGGGTTGGTTTTTGAGGGGGGAAGCTACACTACAGAAAAATAGGGGGGGGGGAAAAAAATTTTTATTGTGACAGCTGCCAGTACCCAAGATGGCGTAAATAAGGTAGAGGGGGAGGGATAAAGAGCTGTTTGGGGGGGATACTACACAACAGAATATGTTTTTTTTTTAAAAAATATATATATATATAAAAAAAAAATACCTTTCATTTTAGTACTGGCAGACTTTCTGCCAGTACTTAAGATGGCAGGGACAATTGTGGGGTGGGGAGGAAAGAGAGCTGTTTGGGAGGAATCACGGGGTGTGATGTGTCAGGTGGGAGGCTGATCTCTACACTAAAGCTAAAATTAACCCTGCAAGCTCCCTACAAGCTCCCTAATTATCCCCTTCACTGCTGGGCATAATACAAGTGTGGTGCGCAGGGGCATTTAGCGGCCTTCTAATTGCCAAAAAGCAATGCCAAAGCCATATATGTCTGCTATTTCTAAACAAAGGGGATCCCAGAGAAGCATTTACAACCATTTGTCCCATAATTGCACAAGCTGTTTGTAAATAATTTCAGTGAGAAACCTAAAGTTTGTGAAAAAAATTGTGAAAAATGGATTTTTTTTTTTATTTGATCGCATTTGGGGGTGAAATGGTGGCATGAAATATACCAAAATGGGCCTAGATTAATACTTTGGGATGTCTTCTAAAAATATATATATACATGTGAAGGGTTATTCAGGGATTTCTAACAGATATCAGTGTTCCAATGTAACTATCGCTAATTTTGAAAAAAAAAGTGGTTTGGAAGTGCTACTTGTATTTATTGCCCTATAACTTGCAAAAAAAAGCAAAGAACATGTAAACATTGGGTATTTCTAAACTCAGGACAAAATTTAGAAACTATTTAGCATGGGTGTTTTTTGGTGGTTGTAGATGTGTAACAGATTTTTGGGGTCAAAGTTAGAAAAAGTGTGGGTTTTTTCCATTTTTTTATCATATTTTATAATTTTTGTATAGTAATTTATAAGATATGATGAAAATAATGGTATCATTAGAAAGTCAAATTAATGGCGAGAAAAACGGTATATAATATGTGTGGGTACAGTAAATGAGTAAGAGGAAAATTACAGCTAAACACAAACATCGCAGAAATGTAAAAATAGCCTTGGTCCCAAACAGGGAGAAAATGGAAAAGTGCTGTGGTCCTTAAGGGGTTAAGTATTACTATAATGCTACAAATTTACCAGCAAAAGCAATGTGGAATCACACACATATTCCACAAAACAAATGGATTCCAATATTTCTGATTGTGATTATTGGTTGTTTAAGGTTCCCAATAGAAGGATTATCAATCTCTTGGTCATCATAGAATTGAGTTAGGACTACGAATCTATGCCCTTTTTTTGTATATTACCAGAAAAACTCCAATTAAATTCATTAGTGTTCAGAAAATCCAGGAACAAGTCTGCTCTGGTTGTATTCCCCTTCCAATCATAATACTGTCTATATAATAAAAATAATGTTCCAGAAGTTTACTAAATGGATTATTTGTCCATACAAATTCATCTTCAAATTGGGGCATTTAAAATATTTAGGGCCAGATTATGAGTGGAGCGCAAACGTTTGCGCCCAAGCGATAAGGGGTTTATCACGTGGGGTTTGCACTCGTCGGCCTTACCGCTGGTATTACAAGTTGAAAGTAAATGCGATCGCTTGAGCGGAATCACGATTTAAGCTAGAATAATTACTGCAACTTCAAAGCTCTGGTTAACAATTTGCGAAACAAAAAAGTATCACAAAACACATACATATACTGTACATGTCTAAAGATGGATATGTTTGTATATATAAATGTCTATATATCTGTACATATGTATTTATATGTGTGTATATGTATTATACACAAATAAACACATAAATGCATGTGTACACACACACACACACACACACACATATATATATATATATATATATATATATATATATACACACACATTAATATAAGTGCATTGGAGCCTTTTGCCATTAAGTAGATGAAAACATGATAAAACATACTGTATTTATGCAATATTCATATTTAATAAAGTGTTATACTGTGTATTTACTGTAAATATTTCAAATTCCCATGTTCTGCACATAGTTATATGTACATATATATATATATATATATATATATATATATATATATATATATATATATATATATATTCACAAAAGAGTGCACCCCCACCTTCCAAATCAACCACCAGGGTGCAGGCGGATAAAGTATACAATTCCAAAAAAGGCATGCACTCACTGGATTTGTGCAAAATAGGTGCTTTATTGGCACACAGAAAAAACAGTTACGTTTCAGGGATCAATCACCCCTTCATCAGACTAAGTCTGATAAAGGGGTGATTGATCCCTGAAAGGTCACCATTTTGCACAAACCCAGTGATATATAGGTATATATATATATATATATATATATATATATATATATATATATATATATATATATATATATATATAATCATCTATATATACAGGTATTAAAACTTATTTTAATACAAAAAAGGACACCATCTTATCCAATTGCAAAAACACATACATGAACTCAATTAACCCACTATAAAAAGAAGTACCCACTGTTAGGAGGTATGTTACATTGTGGTCTTGTTGGTAAGGTTTCGGATTGGCTGTGTAGGCGATAGAGATGTGATTAAAGGCAAAAAAGGGTACAAATCTGATATTTTAGTTTTGCACGGCTGTTTTGTTCGGTGTATTGGTGTCGATGTTTGTTGATCTGATACATTATAGGAAGGTCAGAGTGTTGTTAAGAGAAAATGGAGATTGAATATCATGGTAGTTATCAAGCTCAGTTATTTTTGTCTTGTAAAGATTGTGATTGCTTTGTTAAAAAAAAAGGACATTCTAATTTTTCCAATATCCAAAAAGAAAATAAGAATTATTATAATCAGCCCCATCATCAACTCCATAATGCTTAATTAAGAAGATAAGCGACATTTAAACAATTCTGGTAAATCACAAATAGAAATGCCTTATAGTAATATACCGTATAAAATTGAATGTGGAGGAAAACATATCAACAAACTGAGCATTAGAAAACTTTATTATAGCAATGATGTACACAGCACCACCAAAGAAATTGCAGATCTCATATTTTGGCTCATACATAAAAAAAAAAAAAATCTGATGTTTCAACAGCAAGTACAAGAACTCCTGTCAATCAACCACTTAAACTAGCAGTAAGTCTGAAAATACCTTCTGATCGTTTTTTTATAAAGTGATAAAAAAGATAAAATAATGCAACTTTGATGTGGTATAAAAAAGGGCTGTTTTAGCCTTTTTTAATGCCATGATTGTCACCAAATGCAAATGCCTGGTTCTTATCTCTGTGCATACTCCTGTCCTGTTTGGTAATATTCTTTATGGTGCCTAAAACATTCCTACTATTTCACCAATACAATGTAAAAAAATAAATAAAACAACTTTAAATGAAAGTAGCCTTTTAAAAAACAAACAACAAAAACACACTTTGCAATAGTCATGTGCAATGTCATCATATTACTGATTTCCATATCCCTTAAGGGTATGTTCTTTGCACCCTTACGGCTAGATTTAGAGTTCGGCGGTAGATGGGCTGTTAACGCCACGCGTGTTTTATGTCTAACGCACGGCATTGTTTGACTCCGGTATTTAGAGTTAATATAAGACCATCTAACGATGCTCCTAACGCGTGTATGTCACACGCGTAATCCTGCCCGCGTTAGACAGTCTCCCATAGAGAACAATGGGAAAGGCAAAAAATAGCTTTTTTCACCTAACACTCGATCTCGCGAGAAATACGCACAGCTCGGTCATATGACGCATACCACATCATGCACAACAATAACACGCCGCAAATGTCACAACATCAATCAATCAACAAAGCACACAAGCATTACACATTCACAAGCGGGGGAAGTTTTAATACTATTTATACGTGGAATACGCATATACTTTAAGATGCGGAAAATCGCACAATAACAACAAGGATTAAAAAATATATACATACACTAAAAAAAAAATCGCATTCAATATCATTATATATTATGAAAAACATACATATACAACACTTCACGAAGAACACACCATCGCAAATTCACATTTAAAAAGAATACTATTGGACAATGTTAGAGAAAACGACCACTATGACATCATCGCATTCTACACATTCCACAAATACCAACTCAAAATGAGCATGCGCAAATTAACACACCTAATACACATTGCAATAATATTAATTGCTAATAAAGCACACCTGAACACTAATTACAATGGAAATTGGGACATCATTAAACATTTACACAGGGTATATAAGCACCACACAAGCAGGGCTTCTTTGACTGTGTTGCTGGTGGGTCTTTGGAGAGTTAAGAATAGAGATTTTGCGATTTTTTGAGAGTGAGTTAGTGTTAGTGTGAGAGAGTCAGTTGGTAGTGTTAGCGTGAGAGAGTCAGTTGGTAGTGTTAGCGTGAGATAGTCAGTTGGTAGTGTTAGCGTGAGAGAGTGAGTGAGTTAGTGGGAGGTAGCGGGAGTGGGAGAGAGTCTGTTAGTGGGAGCGTGAGTGAGTTAGTGGGAGTTATTAGTGATAGTTGTTAGTGTGAGCGTCAGTTAGTGGTAGTTAGTGAGCGTTAGTGGGAGTGTTTGTTATTGAGAATTAGAAGTAGTGTTAGTTAGCGAGCGAGTGATTTATCTGTACACTTAACACATTTACACGCAAACACATTCAATACATACATACACTTATCAATAACACTACATACACTCCATACCCCCTACCCCCTCATACTACACTCCATACCCCATTCCTTGTAGTCCCATTCCCTTTCATCCCATTTACTCTTATCCCATACCCCATACCCATCCCATACCCATCCCCTAGTTACATTTAGTTTACATATCCTCCTTTTAGTCTTATTCTTTTCGTTTATTTAAATACTCCTTACCCTCTTTGTTTTTTTTTACATCCCTCACACTTTAAGCACCTTTTTTGTCTTTTTAGTTCTTTATTTTGACCCCCTTTCATTTCATCACACTCACTTTTTTTTGATTATTTGGGGTTTAGTTTAGGGAGGAGATGGAGGCCAGGCAGGGGACAGGTAGAGGGGGGAGTAGAGGGAGGGGGAGAGGAACAGGGCAGGAAGGGGGGCAGGAAGGGGGGCAGGAAGCGGGGGTGGAAGCGGTGGGTGGACCCAGCCACTTGGTTCAAGATGACCAAGTGGCTGGGCCCAGTGGCGGTCAGAGTAGGGCTTCACAGTCCGGGAAACAGAGGGCATCGTCACAGGGGAAGGCCAAGGCGACTAGGGAGGCGAGGTTTACGATGGAGGAGAAGGAGGCCCTCGTAGAGGCCTATATGGCCAGGTATAGGATGCTGCAGCACCAGAAGACTACCCCGACTGACAGGAGGAGGCTCTGGAACGAGATTCGGAATGCAGTCAATGCAGTGGGTTGCCGGAACAGGGATATGGATTCCATCAAACATCGGTACCGGGACTGTAAACTTGAACTTAAAAAAAAGTTAAGCCTGGAGGCCCGACATGCCGCAGGGACCGGTGGCGGCCCTGCCCTTGAAATGGAGTACTGCAGATGGGAGGAAATGTTGCGGCCCAGCATCTCCGAGGTGGAAGTAGTCGGTATCGGAGGAATCGATACCGGGAACCTGCCACTCTCATCTGACGGTAAGCTCATTTAACAATAATTTCACATACGAATGTATTTCAATGGACACTATACGCAAACATTTACTTTCATGATTGAGGTAGCGAATACAATTTGACAAAACATTCAAATGTACTTATATTACATAATTTGATTCATTCTTGAGATATATTTTAATGAAGAAATAGCCATGCACACGGTGAAACAATCACAGGAGGCAGCTATATTCAGCTAACAATCAGAATCTTATAAACATATTTAGATATGCTTTTCAGCAAAGAATATCCAGAGAATGAAGCTAATTAGATAACAAAAGTACATTCGAAAGTTGATACTAAATGTATGCTTATAAATCATGAAAGATAAAACATTGGGTTTCATGTGTTAAGGATCAGATTAATGCTATTACGCTGTTTACACGCATTCTATTACTTAGCGGTTACATCAGTATCTAGGCTATAGGTTAGGTGTGCATTTAAACAGACTGAAAACAAACGCAAAAACATTCACATTGACCAGATATCACAAACACTGTTTAGAAAAAGCGGAAATCGTATTGATTGTTTGTTAGATTTCAAAGTGGATTAATGATTCTGCATTTGTAATTGTATCGTAAGCTAAGTCATTTAAACCTTTATTTGCAAATATGCTAATATATACATTTCTTTTTTTATTTTTTTTTTAATATACAGAGTCTGGGGACGAGGCAGCACAGCCTCCTGCATCTCCCCGGGATGAGAGTGGTGGTGAGGAATTCCCACTTCGGAGGGAAGAGGCCCCCCGTGACGAACAGCGCACGGGAGATGATCAAGAGGCCCCGGAAGCACAGGAGGATGCCGCTGAAGCCGCGGAACCCGAGGTCCCTCAAAGACCCGCACTCCGCCGTGCACGGGCACCCCGCCGTGCACGGGTTCAACAGGCACAACAAGAAGAAATAGCGGAGGTGCGGGTTCTACTGGAGTACATAGACCAGATGCGTACCTCCCGGATAGAAAACATAGAAGGACGACGCAGAATACTTGATGGGCAGAATCAAATAATTCAAGGCCAAAACGAAATAATCAGTATACTGAATACAATACAAGAAGGACAAACAAGAATGTTCAATCTTCATCAGGAAATGTTCACATTTTTCCGGGAGGCGCATGCTGGTCTACCTCCTGTTGCTGGGCCTCTTGTTGCTGGGCCTCTTGCTGCTGGGCCATCTCCTCCTGCCGGCCCATCTCATCCTCCTCCTCAGCCATCTACTCCTCCTCCTCCTCAGCCATCTTCTCCTCCTCCTCCTCAGCCATCTTCTCCTCCTCCTCCTCAGCCATCTACTCCTCACCTTGGTCGTCCCAGTACTCTTCCTTCCACTCCTCCCACAACAGCTCCAAGGAGGACTCTTCGGAGTCGGCAGTTGCCTCTCCCAGAGCCTCAGCCCCGTGGGAAGAGGGGAAGGAAGAGGAAGTAAGTTTTTTTTTCCATCTTAAATTTTGTTTTTTGTGTAATGGATAGGTATGTGATGATGTGGTTTTCATACACTTGTGGACCACACTCTGTATATAATCGACTTCTATGGGACCGGGTCCATGGAGGAAGATTCTTTGCAGAGTGTGGGTTATAAGTGTGTGAAAACCACATCATCACATACCTATCCTTGTTCATGATATTGATTGGTTTCTGTGATGTGATGTCCAAACTGTTTCCCGAATCGCTAACTAAATTACCATAACAATTATCCATGATGGCATATTACTGTTTGAATGCCAATAACACAGCTTAAAGGGACAGTCAGAAAATTATTGATTACAAAGAAAACACTGTATTACGCATTATAAAGTTTGAAACAACAAAACATGGAGAAATACATGTGTGACTTATGTGCTTACCCTTGTATCTATGACTATGAAAAATGACCACTTATTTGTTGTTCTGACATAACAACATTTTAGATATCAATGATCAATACATGGTCAATAATATGCTGTATGAGCACAAGATTTTACATATACAAATGCTATCCAAATGCCCTCTAGTGCTCAAATTGTATAATGATTACAAGCACTCTTCAAGATTTAAGAAATGAGCACACCAACCTCATAGGTTTAGATAGCAAATTTAGATAGCAAATGTTCAATTGTTGAGAAACATTTGATATCCTTGTTATTACAGAATTGACTTTTCGAATAATGTAAAAATATTTTTTTTCGAAACTGTCCCTTTAACAACATTACATATGCTAACACATTTTAAGCTTGTTGCTATATCTACATGTACTTTGTCAAAAAAAATATTTGAAAATCACATTTATATTGACGTGTTAAATAAAGTCTATTTTCTTTAAGAGACATTATTGTGTTAATATTTTATTGTAACTATTTTTATTTTAACAATGAATATGGTTTAAAGTCCTTTTAGGAGTGGGGGGGTGAAATATGCTAACAAAAATATATTTGAAGATTAAACTATGTGGATCTCATACATGATACAAAAAAACAACATTTGCATTCAAGGGACAGTATCCTATATTTTTTACATAACTGTATGTAATAGACACTACTACAAACAACAAGATTAACATATACTGATAGCAATATTAAAAAGCTTCAAACACTTGCAAATAAAATAGGGTTAGCTATATTTTAAATATAGATGAACCACCATTACAACCGTAAAACACAATACCCCATCATTAACATATGAAAAGAACCTTTACACAAACTGGACAAAGCTGGAGATGGTACTCACATGAAACTCATTGGCTTTGCGAGGAGTAAGAAAATTACTTACATTTTCTTACAACACAAGACAAAATAAACCTATTGGTTAAACAATGGACTATCTAACTAGAGACAAAATCAAATATTTTTATTTATAATGTGAGTGTCTAATGAACCTTTCATAAAATATACAACGAAATTACATTTAGAAGAAGTCGGCATCATATATTTAGCATATGATAAATGCATATTGATTACTTTATTCAAACACAATAGCGCATATTTATTAATTAGATATGTTCAACATTAAACACAACATTAATTTTTAAGAAAAAGGAACATTGTTGACAAACATATTAAACATGGACTGTAGAGATTTGCACTTGCCTAGAAATATCCTATGCATGAAAACATTTTGCTTTCGTTCGTTGATTCAACCAGACATCCAGCAAAAGAGAATGTGTTGGTCTTTATCAGCTACGGGTCAACAATGTAACATGATGCAAATAATACATATTCGCAAGCTTTTTAAAATTGCATGCAGTCACAAACGTTTTTAACGTGCACAAATATTGCGGGACTACGCAATCCAATCACACGTTTTTTTAACTTTACATGTGCCGTCTTAACATGGCGCTTCCTTGATCACGTAAGAACGCCATCCAATGAAAGGCACATTATTGATCACGTAAGAACGCCCAAAAAAAAAAGGCGCATCCTTGATCGCGTCAAAACGCAATCCAATAAAAGGCATATTCCTGATCACGTAAGAACGTCAGTCAATACAAGGAATCATTGGACAGCCTGGCAGGTGACGTCTTAAGCAACATGGCGCATCCGAGATCGCTGAAAAACCGCAGACAATACAAGGACTCAGTGACATCTTGGCATATCATTAAGAAACGTATTTATATTTTAGGAACTAGTATGTGTGTAGATTGCTATCTAGGAATGTCACCAAATTATGAATCATCTTTTCGGACTTGACTGTCCCTTGAACTATAGCTATGGTGTATATCTTTAACATTTAAAAGATACACATGAGAAATACATATGCCATTGATGTTTTAAGATATCTTTGGATTGTTGTTGAATAACAATAGTTATACATGTATTGATTAAACGTGTCATTTATTCAAGTTTAATTATGGTCAGCCTACCTATAGCCATATATGGGAGGAGATGTATTTTGTTAACATATTAGTTAACTAATATTCATCATCTACATTATTTGTATTACACACAGAGATTGATTTGGTTACACTTTGACAATAATATAGATTTGAAAATGAAATACAGGTGCTGTCAACATTACAATAAGATTGTTTATTAATAAAACTATATGTCCTTGTTCTTGTAAAAAGGACAAAAACGCTTTACAAATGGAAATACATTCATTTACAATAGTGATCAACATCACTTAAAGGGACATTATTTTGTTTTTAAAAAGAGCATACACATAGTCAATACTATTTAAATAAAATGAACACTTTACAGGGATTATATCATTGTATCAATACTCAGATCATTTGGTAAAGGTGCATCAATTCATGCAGAGTTTATAAATACACACATGGATATGAACATTTAAATATACATATATACACAAATACAAAAATATATATACATATATAAAGAAATTACTCTGCTAATCATAATCAGGCAATGATAGAGCTAAGAGAAAATAATATAAACACAAATAATAAGATTACATTGGAGATGTTAATCTTAAAGTCATTTACTATTGTCTTACATATATGATTTCATTATAACAAATAGATTTGTTAGGTCCCTTTAAGGATAAACAACATAAACTAGAGCTTGCAAAAAATAACAGGAAGAATGAGGACAAAGATTTGTGAAATAAAATGTATTTTATTAGTATGTAAGAAAACATACACAACGTTTATAAATAATCTTGTAAAAATAAGGAATATATGAGCCATATGACAAGGTAACACAGTGCATCACAGTCCATGAAGAGAGTTGCCAAGGGCCAGCATAGCCCCATTGGAGACACATGACAAGGTAACACAGTGCATCACAGTCCATGAAGAGAGTTGCCAAGGGCCAGCATAGCCCCATTGGAGACACATGGCAAGGTAACACAGTGCATCACAGTCCATGAAGAGAGTTGCCAAGGGCCAGCATAGCCCCATTGGAGACACATGGCAAGGTAACACAGTGCATCACAGTCCATGAAGAGAGTTGCCAAGGGCCAGCATAGCCTCATTGGAGACACATGACAAGGTAACACAGTGCATCACAGTCCATGAAGAGAGTTGCCAAGGGCCAGCATAGCCCCATTGGAGACACATGACAAGGTAACACAGTGCATCACAGTCCATGAAGAGAGTTGCCAAGGGCCAGCATAGCCCCATTGGAGACACATGGCAAGGTAACACAGTGCATCACAGTCCATGAAGAGAGTTGCCAAGGGCCAGCATAGCCTCATTGGAGACACATGACAAGGTAAAAGAGTGCAACAGGCACAACAAAAAACTGATAAAAAGGCCAAATGGCAACAATATAAATACAAATTCAACATGTGGACAGAGGATTATTATCTGCCACCATGGAGCATATCCAGATCCTCCACTTACTGGTCATCCTCTTCATTGTCCTGTGCATGTCCAGCTCCAGATTCAGGCCTTGAACGTAATTGCATAATTTCACGCAGAGTCAAGTCCTGAACCCGGAGCTGGGCCTGCATGGTGTCGTTCATCCCTCTCAGGACAGCTGCGTTCCTCAACACGGCCTGCTCTACTCTTGCTATCCCTTCTAGCATGAGCCATGCTGAGTCACAGCCTAAAATAAAATAAAAATTAATATTAAGGATAATTACACAACAGAATAAAAGATTTTAATACATACATTGTCATCATAAAGACAAATAATTATTTACATCAATTATTTTTCATATATTCTTTACACATGAATTAGGTTATTCAGACAGACAGAAATCATTAAAGGCTCATGTTACTCAAACATGTTGAACCCTTTAATTGGTTTTAGATGATCCACTTATACAGCTTGAGTGTATCAAATCTTGTTAAAGGATTTACATTGTACTTACATTAGCAATTTAAAAATTCAATTTAGACTGTGGTAGGCACACATATCCTTAAACATTTTGGCATTGAGGACAAGCTGTGTAAACATAGCAACCAGAAGAAATTACATTCCCACTGGGTTAGACAAGAGATAATGTATCCACATTTGGACATAAAATTTTGTATCCAAGTAGTGGTGTTTGGTATATGTAGTGATATCCAATTAAAGGGACACTGAACCTAAATATTTAATGGACTGATTCAGATAGAGCATGACATGACAAATCTTTAGAAATTACACATATTCATTATATGTTTTAATTGTCAAGCTATATTTTGAATGCAAGAATGTTGGTTTTTATGGAAGCCAATATTTGTTGATGAACCTTGTTTGTGCATGCTGGTTGATGGATACATTCATCCAACAATAAAGAAATGATGGCCACATTTATTTTATTGTTTAAACTAATTATAGGAATAAGTTGTTTTCAATTAATATATCAAGAGAATGACGAATAATTCATAAGAGTATTCTATTATACATTGGCTTAACATTGCATGCTGGATTTGAATCACAATTTAACCAATTTAACTTCACTGTACCTTTAAGTATCTTATAAAGTGTATTTAGAATGATACTTACAGCTGTGCCTGGGAAGGACAATCTGACACCCAGGACAATGAAGGTTTAAACAGGGGGGAGGGATGGGATTGGCTCGGGGAGGGATGGGAATGGCTTGGGGAGTGGTGAGCTGCTGCTCCAGGGTAGGCCGTACAGCTGGGGAGTGGGGAGTTTGGGTCTGGGCAGCTGTACGGGCCAGAATACGGGGAGAGCGGCGAAGGGGGGTGTATGGGCGTTTTTTGGGAGGGACAGGATATGAAATATGGGAAGGGCTGGCAGTGGTCGGGGCATGGTCATGGGTTTGGTGATGGGAAGGGCTCTGGGTGTGTGCAGAGGTGTGGCCATGGTCAGGGGTGTGTGCACGGGGAGGGGTCTGTGACTGGGCAGGGGCGGAATCCAGATGACCAGAAGTGGTGGATCCATCTGAAAATGTAAAATAAATATATTAACATCTCATACATCCTGACATCAAATCAACGCATTTAAAATTGATTATGTTTTCAATATACCTCGAAGTGTGTTTGAATCTGTAAACTATTCTGAAATGAGGATATGGTATCTATATAGGCACTCAGATGAATCTCAATGACTGTCTGTACAATGTGAAACTTATTATTGTGTTTTGGCATGGAATATGCATGTGACATAATGATGGCATGAATTATATATTCTTAAAAAAATATATACAAGCAGATTTTCATGCTGCCTGATATAGAAAGGGGGCAGTAGTGTATTTGAACAGACAAATAATATTCCTTTTTAAAGGGAAAAAGCTGTAGACTTTGAATGTCTTCAATAAAATGATTTCAAAAAAAGAAACATGTTGGAAACATGATAGATATATTTCACATACCATCAGACTCCAAGGCAGCCTCTTCCTCCTCCATCCCACATGTGACATCAATCTCTGTAAAACATAACATGTTGTGTACACCTTAAGATCAGATATTATAACATATGTTACTGTTGCTCAAATACGCACATCAATGTTGCATTAAAGATATACACACACAAAGTTATGATTTACATCATTTTGATGGAGCATACCAATGACAATAGATTTGTTATTGTCAATAAATCAGAATATTAATGTATTGTTTGTCTTAATGTTAAATTCATAAAAGCATAGTACATAGAACATTTAAGATTTCTCATGTGTGTATCACTTGATGACTGTTGTTAAAAAAAAAATTTAAAAAAACATATGTTAGACATCTTATGAATAACAAATGTGTAGAATAATAAAGTAGAAATTATTAATCGCTCAATATAAAAAATAAATATATAATCAGAAGATAAATTCTATGATTTTTTATAATGTTATGCTTCATCGGAATCATGATCATAATATTGATTAGCAATACACCTTCAATTACATATAAATGAGTCAATGGACTTACCAGGAGACCGCAAAGGCGGCTCTATGTCACTGCTGGATTCCTGTGGGCTCCCCACACCAACTCTCTCTATGAATGATATAGATATATATTATTAAACACATTTTGGATATCACTAAATCACATCTGTCTAGAATTTTAACATTAATCAACTTTAAAATGTGAAGAATAGAGCAGTCATTACACCAGAAAATGCTTGATTGAATCAAGGGGATTCTGTAAACATATCTGTATTCAACATATGTTTAATGTCAGACTACATTAGACATCAAATTCATCTCAGATGCTGCTATTGCATATCTAAATATACCCAATGATCAATGTTCTTAACCCTTTAAGGACACAGCTTTCACTTAGCTCAATTGTTTTATGACGGAATAATTCCGTCATATGTCCTTAAGAAGTTACAAGAATACACACAAACCACATATTGAGGAGCATCTGTTGACAAATCTAAACAAACATGTGTCACATCGAGCCATTTTTTCAATGTACAGTAATCTTGTTTAGGACACAACACATATTTATCACAATACATAACAAACTTTATTATTACAAATATGTAATCATGGTGCTGTTAGAGTATGCAGATATATATAAAGTAACTCCAACAGATAATTAGATTTATATATCAATAGTTTTTAATAAAAATAATGTAATGATGAATGAATCTATTTTGTCTTAAAGGGACACTGACATGATTAATTTAAATAATTGATTTCTATGTTCAAACTGTAAAAAATGATTTAACATTGACTCCTATTATAATTCGAATGTTGTTCGATATTAATCTTAAAGGCAGATAAGGAATATTGGATTCAATAAATATTGTTTGTTGAAGGTATCCACCAATCATCAATATAAACCCAGGTTGGTCAACAAATATTTAGATGCACATAAACGTACTTTATTTATTTTAAAATACATTTAGCAATAGAATATGTCACATATGATGATAGTATTATATTTTATGTTTATTAATATTGCATACTGTATGTGAAAGACAATATTAATAATTGTAGTTCAGTATCCCTTTAATCTAAAATTAAATAGATTCCACAATGTTGTTGTTTGTTAATGAATTATCTACTCCATATGTTGATGTAATGAATGGTATTGAGCATGCAATTAAAATCAAATATGTTATTTAAGTATATCCGAATAATTATATAATTTTCATCTATTAAATAGACATTACATATAAATATAGAACAATGTGTATTTAGTATGTAATGTTCATTCCATGTTTCTAAGACAAATGTCAATTAAAATGAGACATACCATACTGTGACAAGCCCTGGCTTGAGGATCCAGCAGCCACATCCATATCTGTAATATATTAAATGAGGATTGCATATCATTAATACTAATCATGCCATGTTTAAAATATTTACATTAATAACAAATCAATAGAAAAATATTAATCCTTTGGTAGTCCCATGAGTTAATAGTTTCCGAAATTAAATGAATGATAAATATATCCTGGACTCTTATTTTCAATCAGTTGTGTTGTTTACTGTATCTTTAAGAATATATGCTTGTTATTACATAATCATCAATTGATGGCCATATGTTATAATTTATTAGTATTATTCGTTTTTTATTAGATATAATATTTAAAATAAGAATACTGTATTCTTCACTAATCTAAGATTTTCCATTTAATTTTTAACAACATGTATAAAGCAATGCCACTTTCCGCAAACCCATGTTAACGTGGATGAGAAATGCCATTTTCGCGATCATTGCGCAATGATTCCAAGCGGAATTACGCATCCGTCATTTGACCAACATGTATAAAGCAATGCCACTTTCCGCAAACCCATGTTAACGTGGATGCGAAATTAGATTTCCGCTCTGTGACGCATATTCTGTAGAGCGCAATAAACATCATTCCAATTTCATGTATCACTAATGTAAAATCAGATATCTAAACATCATATGTAGTGTATGTTGTGAGATCTGTATAGGTTTAGTATCTGACTAAATACACATTTTGGATTTTTAACATTATAAATATTATATGAAGTTGGATAATTACCTGGTTCAGATTCTCTATCGGGTCCTCCCAGGCCACCGGACGGAGAAGCATCTGCCCTGTCCCCCGCGTCAGGACTTTCAGATCCCGCAGCTGGGAGGGAAGAAGAGGAGGCCGAGGATGGCGAGGATCTAAATCTTTTGGGGACCCGGAGATTGAGGAGCTCGCATAAAGTCACCTCATAAGGGAGTAGGTACAGTTTCCGCGGGGCCTTTCTTTGGCCCCCTCTTTTACAGGCTTGTACCCAGTCCCTTATGAGGTTGACTTTTTTCGATAAACGCAACCTCATATCTCCGAATCTCCTCATGATCTGATCCTGGGTCCTCTGGACGTCACACACCAATCTAACCGCATTGGTGATAGACTCCCAGAGGGCCTTCTTAACAGGCGCATCTGTCGAGCTCCTCTTGTTCCCAAACAGCTGGGGATAAAAGTCCTTGACGGCGTGGACCAGTGCAGCGCTCTCCTCCTTGGTGAACCTGGGAACTGACATGCCTGCTCGGTTGGCTACTAAATATATTATAATAATATTAATATATAAGACTGCCTGCAGGCATTAGAGAACTGACAAAGATGGCAACGTGTAATGGACTTTTATATGGTGAAGTAAACATGAGATGCACCATGGGACAATTTATCTGTACATCTGATTGGATAAAAGTTTGAAATATTGTTATAATGTCTGTGAGACCATCCTGACTCAAGTTGTGTTTGTGTGATGAACTCTGATTGGCCGTTCCTTAATGTTTCATATCTTAGTAACTTCCTTACACATACCGCTTGGTGGTGCTGTAACTTCATTTTTCATGTAGACTTATTTGTAACTCATGGGCCTGTCATGCGGATATGTGTGACGCAGATTTAATATCCGTGATCCGTGAAATATTAATGATTAAATACTCTTTAAAATCTCATCCTGTCACATTATTAATGTTGTAGACATTTCTCGGTTTAATAACGGTCTGTTTCTTTAATACAAATACACATTTAATATTGTATGTCTTTATTGTTCTTTAAATAAATTGATTGTGAAGTATTGACATTGCTCTATTAAATGTATTTATAATGCACATTGATTGTGTGCTATTGCGTGACATTACACTAATGTTTAAATATGCTAATCTGGTGTTTGAAGATGCGTTTCCCACGCAATATTTATTAATGTTAAAATTCCGGGAAGAATGTCAGTAACTTTGATAATCTGTTTATAAATGTTAAACTACAGCTTTGTTATTCGCAAATAAACCTCGAGCTTGTATTTCTCTGAAGTGCTCATATATGTTATTGTGCAATGGCGTCTTTAGTTTTAAAGAGACATTACAAACAATTGTATCAAATGATCTGTAGAGATAGAAGATTGTTTAGACTTTAAAATGTAAATCATTTTCTCTTAGTATTTATATATCCTCAACATAAGAAATTTAAATGCACATGGTTGAGCCAATCACATAAGGCATCTCTGTGCATCCACCAATCTTCATCTACTGAGCCTATCTCGATATGCTTTTCAAGCAAAGTATGTCAAGATAGGAAGAGAAGTAAATACACTATTTCAAGCTCTTAAAGGGACACTGTCCAAACAAATTTACCATTGGTGATTGAGCATTAAATGTTAATCAACTTTATTATTTAATACGATTATCAAATGTTAAGTTATCTTGTTATGTTTCTTTGAAAATCAATAATGATATTTTATATTACGGACAATTGTTTAATAAAAACCTGGGTTGTCCTTGACGATTGTTGCATCAATTATTCCAAACAATCAAGTTCTGTCCAGAGTACTGAAGCAAATAAATTAGCTATTTACTGCCTTATTTCTAAAGTAATGATAGCAACATCACAATGAGCATTCATAATATGAGACAAGTTTTAAAGTTGATTAAAATAGAATACTCATTCAGAATGTATAAATCATTGTTTTTTTTAAATGGCTACCTTTAAGTATATTTTGAGTTCATGTCCCTTTAAATAAACATTTCACAATAATGCTTAATATATCATAAACCTAGGCACCTTCCTTTTGCTAAATGAGTCTAACATATGAGTAAAGCAAATTTAGATTAACTTCTAGATTGTTTTACACACTGACTGAAATATATTTATTAAATGAGGTATTTTTTAGCCTTCAGCGTAGAGGGACATTAAGCTATATGTTATGTATGCATTTTGTATCATAATCTTATATTTGACCAACTTAATATGTTTTGTTATTCAATCATTATATTGTAATTATATATATTCGTGGATTAAATACATCTCTACATAGGCTATTTTGATGCTGATTGTTGTTTGCATATAGATGCCTTATATCATTCACTAAGATATGTGCATTTATTTTTATTTTAACAAGTATATTTAAAGACTGAATGTAATTCTATAGTACATTCTAAATATGTTTAAATTCTTGTATGATATTTGTAACAATGTATACAAAATATACATTTTGAATGACCCCTTTAAGGACCCAAACATATTGTATTTTTATTTAACATTGACAAAATAAACTAAAGGGGAAATTACATTCTATATAGATATTTGATGTCTAACCCAAGAGGTAAGATTGTAATAAATACATAATATTACTAAGTATAGTTAAATGACTCCACTAGAAAATTACATAGATTAACCTGGCATCCAATAACTAATTATTAAAAATTATAAAGTTAAATGACCTACCATTTATAAATGTAATAATTGTAAAATATTTTCTAATAATGTTTTGAGATACCTAAGGAAGATACATGATCTTATACAATTCTTTTTACATTCAACAACACTGTCACTTTCATGTAATTGAACCACTTCACCTTATTAAATGTTAAAACAATCATAATATTAATACATATCCTAAATATTTTTAATATATACTTTTTCAATATAAAAGCATTGAAGAATATGACTCCCCAATTAATGTTAAAATATATCTTTTAATATTCTCTGAAGAATTTTATTTTCTACTATTAATGCATTATTTTCTCTTATGCATGTGCTTGTCAAATAGCCAACTACCAGTCATGGGAGTCCAAGTTTTATTTATTTACAGATTATATTGATATATATTAGAATCTGCTAAAAAAAAAATATATATTTAATAGAAAATAAATAAATATTCCATGAAGTCATCAGATGCCAATCTGAAATGACAAATAATAAAAATGGAACAAAGTTAATACACACGTTGTAAAATATTCATAAAATACATTTAAAATCATATGGTGTCTATGCTCTAACTTTGATCAACATTTTTTAAAGATAATCATTACATTCATTTTAAATTAATGAAATACATACACCATTATATTGTTGATTAAAAATAATATTTAAATTTCAAAAATTAAATTTATACATAATAATGTATATCACATGTAAACAATATATGTATGCTGAACATAAATGTAATATTTCATGTCCATTCAAATACCTCTATATCAACTATAATATGTATTCCTTTTTCTGATTGTGATCCCTAAATATCTAATTAAGAACTAAATATGACTAATGTATGTAAGCTACTAATATTCTACAGTCTTCACTAGCATGCATTGGTACACCAACCTGGACAATGCATGGTCTTTGAAAGTCAATTCAGGGGTAAACAGTTGATCTTCAATAGGTGTCTTATTCATCAGTTCATTAAATAGAGGACTGGGAAATACCATCTAAAAAAGTAAAATCATCTAAGTGTCTGATTGTGATCCCTAAATATCTAATTAAGAACTAAATATGACTAATGTATGTAAGCTACTAATATTCTACAGTCTTCACTAGCATGCATTGGTACACCAACCTGGACAATGCATGGTCTTTGAATGTCAATTCAGGGGTAAACAGTTGATCTTCAATAGGTGTCTTATTCATCAGTTCATTAAATAGAGGACTGGGAAATACCATCTACAAAATAGAAAATCATCTAAGTGTCTCCAATAGGATGTCTCCACAGCCTTATTCTATCAAATAGTTTGCACTTACCATGTGAACATGTCTTTGTATGGTTTTCAAGGTCAGCAGAATTTAAATATGCCAGACATGATCCCATTGGTATACTTCAATTTCAATCTTGGCTTTTTCCCCACTGTCAGTCTTGGAAATCTTCACTGTCAGGCTTCAAATTGTTCCCTTTCAGTCTTTATATTAAGTCATCTCCCTAATGTAAGAAATTATATATAAAGATTTCATACAAGTGTGTGAATCAGTTCTGTACCCCTCTCCCACCCCCCATTTCATAATAAATATCTATCACTAGCTTACTAAGCCTGTGTATGAACCTGTGTTATTTTCTATCAAGTGTGAAGATGAGTCATATTGAGCAGAACAAACCTCTGTGTGACATTGAACCATAGTCATTCTAGAGTATCCCTTTCTGATTATGTACATAAGTAATGTGTAAACAAAGTTATATTTTTAAAAATTTATGCCATATTATGTATTTGTGTACAAATCATGCCAGCAACAGTCCATACATTTCTACTTACCATCTGATGTCCTCTATAAAAACCAGGTGGCAAAGACTCGCTATAGGACCCAATGCCCAGAGCATCACCTATATTATGAGAAATAAATATTATTATAACATTTTATCAATACTAACATGTTTGCACAATTCTCTACTTGTCATTTCCCTAGAGTTCACATCTATTGAAAATACTCCAGTGTAACTTCTATTATTTACCGTCTAAAGTGGCGGTTGATGACGTCTGCTCTGACATCAAGTCCCTCGTCCTGGAATTCCCCCTCTAGAACAGGATCATCCTCCTCATCTCTGAGGAGGTCTCTGTCCACCGGGACGGCCTGCAGCATCCCAGCCCGCTGTGCAATATTATGCAGGACGCTACAGGCTACAACGATCTTAGCCACCTTCTTTGGGTTGTACTGGAGTGCTCCTCCAGAACGGTCCAGGCACCTGAATCTCATCTTCAGGAGCCCGAACATCCTTTCAACCACCGCCCTGGTTCTCTTATGAGCCCTATTGTAGCGCTCCTCAGACACATCAGTTGGGCTACGCAAGGGGGTAATGAGCCAAGGCCGGCTCATGTACCCAGAATCACCTATAAATTTAGAACAGAACATAATTCAAACAGAATACTTAAACTAGTATATTGTTGTATAAATATATTTTTTAAAAACCATAATCCATATTAAAAGTTGTCAGAAACATAAAAAAAAAAAAAAAAATTATATCTAAATCTGTATCTAGCCATTTCATCGAAGACATGCTACATATGCGTATTTCTCCTAAACCAAACCTTGTGTAAAATGCTAACTACATGTTTACATTGCATTCTCTATATGAACACTTAAGGTAAGACATGCTACATATCTGCATTTCAATAAAACTAGACATTAGCAGAAATAGACAATGACAGGGTTAAATTGAATGAGATAATATCTTGCCATTTCATCTAAGACATGCTACATATGCGTATTTCTCCTAAACCAAACCTTGTGTAAAATGCTAACTACATGTTTACATTGCATTCTCTATATGAACACTTAAGGTAAGACATGCTACATATCTGCATTTCAATAAAAATAGACATTAGCAGAAAAATAAAATGACAGGGTTAAATTGCATGAGATAATATATTGCCATTTCATCTAAGACATGCTACATATGCGTATTTCTCCTAAACCAAACCTTGTGTAAAATGCTAACTACATGTTTACATTGCATTCTCTATATGAACACTTAAGGTAAGACATGCTACATATCTGCATTTCAATAAAAATAGACATTAGCAGAAAAATAAAATGACAGGGTTAAATTGCATGAGATAATATATTGCCATTTCATCTAAGACATGCTACATATGCGTATTTCTCCTAAACCAAACCTTGTGTAAAATGCTAACTACATGTTTACATTGCATTCTCTATATGAACACTTAAGGTAAGACATGCTACATATCTGCTTTTCAATAAAAATAGACATTAGCAGAAAAATACAATGACAGGGTTAAATTGCATGAGATAATATGTTGCCATTTCATCTAAGACATGCTACATATGCGTATTTCTCCTAAACCAAACCTTGTGTAAAATGCTAACTACATGTTTACATTGCATTCTCTATATGAACACTTAAGGTAAGACATGCTACATATCTGCATTTCAATAAAAATAGACATTAGCAGAAAAAGACAATGACAGGGTTAAATTGCATGAGATAATATCTTGCCATTTCATCTAAGACATGCTACATATGCGTATTTCTCCTAAAACAAACCTTGTGTAAAATGCTAACTACATGTTTACATTGCATTCTCTATCTGAACACTTAAGGTAAGACATGCTACATATCTGCATTTCAATAAAAATAGACATTAGCGTCGGTAAATAACAAATGGTTAAATTTAATCCTATAGCTGAACATGACGCTAACAGTTAAAAAATACAGGGGCAATTGTCAAAATAATTAACCATGTTGTGCACAAATACTCACCAACGAGATAACCAGGGGGCATTTGTCTTTCCTCAAACTGTCTCCACAGGGACGACAGAGAGAGGATGCGGGCATCATGACAAGCACCTCCAAAATTCGCATACACATGCATAATCCTCATCCGTGCGTCACAAACATACTGCACGTTGAGGCTATGAAAATGTTTGCGATTTCTGAAGGGCAAGTCATCAATTGGAGCACGCAGCGCAATGTGGGTACAATCAATGGCTCCCAAGACATTGGGCAATTGAGCAATATCAAAGAATTCCCGCTTCAGGCGCCTCCAATCACCATCATTCTGTGGGAATCCTATGTATTGCTTACTGATACGTACCATGGCGTTCAGAAAGTTATCAAACACCCCAGAGAATGTACCTTGAGCCAGGCCATGCATGTACAGTTCTCCGGATTGAAAACTCCCGGAGGCCAGGACGTATAGACAGCTTAGCATCTTACTCATGGGGGGAACAGCAGTCCTTATTTGTATACGTGGCTCCAAATGAGGTTTAAGAAGCTCGTAAAGGCCAATGAGCTGTTCGCGATCGAGCCGATACTTATCAAAAACCTCAAAGTCACTCATGTTTTCCAAGGTGGGTCTCACCCTGTAGACACGAGGACCTCGAACCAGACGACCCCTTCGTCTCGGTCTGAGCCGCCGAGGCTGCCTGATTCGACCAACAGCTAGTTCGCCAATAGCACCACCAGCAGCGTCTACCATGTCATCGTCATCCATCTTTCAAAACAGCGTAACAAGGTAAGCACTTGATCTGATGTGGATCACAAGTGATGCATTGGCCATGTTGTTTGGGGGATTTATAGTACAATTAGTCCAATGGTAGTGAGTTTGTAATGATTGCTGATTGTATTCACCTGTTTGTATGTGAGCGGCGCGAATGCTTTCACAGTGGGCGTTTATTTGTTGTTTGCTGAAATGTTAGTTTCAAACAATGATTCTCAATGTGAAAGTGTCAAATATCACACATACAGTGCATGTTTGTAATGTTTGTTCATATGCGTAATCAATATTTCCTAAACGCGATGTTATAGTAACAAGCACACGTCCAGGCTAACATGAATGAAAGTGCATAGTTGTGTATAATGTGCATCGAATGTGATCGATCAATGTTGCTGCAATATTGTTTGTAAATGATAAAGGAACATCTGCCATCTGTAGGATTGTATATATAAGTTATTGCCGAGCTGTCAATATTGTATGCGTCCCTTTAAAATCGCAATAATAATTCAGAACTTCCCGTCTGCCATCTGTAGTATTGTATATATAAGTGATTGCCGAGCTGTCAATATTGTACGCGTCCCTTTAAAATCGCAATAATAATTCCGAACTTCCCGTCTGCCATCTGTAGTATTGTATATATAAGTGATTGCCGAGCTGTAAAATATTGTACGCGTCCCTTTAAAATCGCAATAATAATTCCGAAATTCCCGTCTGCCATCTGTAGTATTGTATATATAAGTGATTGCCGAGCTGTCAATATTGTATGCGTCCCTTTCAAATGGCACTAATACTGAATAACTTCCGGCTGTCATCTGTAGTATTGTATATATAAGTGATTGCCGAGATGTGAATATTGTACGCGTCCCTTTCAAATCGCACTAATACTGAATAACTTCCGGCTGTCATCTGTAGTATTGTATATATAAGTGATTGCCGAGATGTGAATATTGTACGCGTCCCTTTAAAATCGCAATAATAATTCCGAAATTCCCGTCTGCCATCTGTAGTATTGTATATATAAGTGATTGCCGAGCTGTCAATATTGTATGCGTCCCTTTCAAATGGCACTAATACTGAATAACTTCCGGCTGTCATCTGTAGTATTGTATATATAAGTGATTGCCGAGATGTGAATATTGTACGCGTCCCTTTAAAATCGCAATAATAATTCCGAACTTCCCGTCTGTCATCTGTAGTATTATATATATAAGTGATTTTCGATCTGACGATATTGTATGCGTCCCATAAAAATTGCACGAATACTGAATAACTTCCGGCTGCCATCTGTAGTATTATATATATAATTGATGTGCGATCTGACAATATTTCTGAATTGTCCCATTGAAATCTCCATAATAATGCTGTTCAAAAGTGTGTTTTACGTATATGTTGTATTGTAGTATTGAGTGTTAAAGTTCCTAAAGGGGCGGTACAGTGGTGAATCTGTGATGTGTATGGTTGAATCTTGTAATGACGTCATGATATTATTAACCTGCCTATGTAGTTGTGAAATCCTCATTGTGTTGTTGTATTGTGCTACATTGTTATTGTGTGCTGAATAAAATCTAAATGTGTGCTTTGTGGTTGCGTGATGGGTGATGCGTGTTATGTACATGTACGTATATATTGTGATTGTGTCCCACATATGCTGACTTCTATATAGCGGTCTGGCATTGTTGTTCCTTCCCATAAAGTGACATCTGTAATCTGGTGTAATGATGTTCTTGTTGTAGGTAATTCCTAATGGTTTCTGGTGATGGAATCATGATGTTAAAAGTACAGTAAAATCCATATGTTGTGTTTTGTGATTCCTCGAGAGAATGTAATGTGTTTTTCCCCCATCATTTGAATGCACATGTATGAGTGAATGTTAAAAGTAATGTATGTGCATCCATGAGTGATCATGTGTTAAGCCTATGTAGATATGCAGTTGCTGCAAGCATATGAGTTGAATAACAGAAATGCAATAATAAAGGTAAATGAGAGATGTTTCCCATTGTGTAGTGTTTGTGAATCCAGAAATGTGTATTGAATTTTATTTTAATTGTAAATGTAATTTTATTGAAATAATAATGTGTTACTAGTGATGGGGATTTGTAGTTGATGTAATCTAAAAGTGTTAAAAATATTTATGGTGTGGTGAATATTTAATATTAAAAAACATAAATCCACCATAGGGAAATAGTCATTTCTTGATCTATTTATCATAGCTGGGTCTAACGCATAAAAGCATGTATTTTCTAGCGCTGGTATTTGGAGTTTTTCCGTCTACGCTATTTGCGTGCGTTAGGGAAATGAGGGTTTCGCGTGCACGAGCACGTCTTCCCAATAGAAGTCAATGGAGGCTCCAAAGATTTCTATATTTTTTTTTCTAAGACTGGTTTTCCTCGTAAAGTGAGTGACGTCATGAGCTTGTGTGAAAAAGTAACTAAATCGTGTTCTTTTTGTAATAAATAAATATTTTGTGTATGTAATGTGGTGTATATTGTTTGTATGCATCGATGAGTGTATGTTTGTGATAATGTTATTCGTTAGATGTAGGTATATGAGGGTCTTTTCCCGTATGTCCATGTAAGTCAATGGGAAAATGGATTTGTGTGGATTTTTTTCAAACACCCGAGATCTCGCAACTTTAATCCTTTGTATTTTAAAGAAAAAATAACAATTCCGAAAAATAAAGATAGTGTTGTGTTTGTATGAGTGTAAGTGTACTTTGTGTAATATTTGTTTTGTGATTCGTGGATGTTTTTTTGTGCGGTATATGTTTACTACTGGGTCTGAGGTGGCGGTAGAAAGTTGAGCGTTAGGTGTATTTTGAGTCGCGGTAAATAAACTCTAAATACCGGAGTGCGTAAAAAACCCGCGTTAGGAGCCTCTAACGCTGGTTTTGACGGCTACCGCCGAACTCTAAATCTAGGCCTTAAACTGTTATTAGAAAAGAAATTGACTGTGAAGTTTTGTGAAATAATGCAAAAAAAAAGTATCTGGCTTCTTTGCAAGGTTGTAGCAGAGATTCTTTCAACACGTTCACTTAAGCAAGACGTAGAAACTGATCTTTCTAGCGAGCTAGGAACAAGCACAATGTTCACAGTTATTTTAAAGTAAAAGCAAGCAGATAAATAATACAGGCCAGATTGAAAGTGGAGTGCTAAATATCGCTTGCATGCAATCAATATTAGCGCTCCACTTTGTAATATCAGCGCACAATAATGTGTGCCGTTATTACAAGTTAATTGCAGTTGCTAGGAAGCATTGCGCTCACAAGAGCAAGCTTCCATAGGGTCCTATGGGAGCCTCGTTCTGATGCTGTCACAGACGGCGTCAGAACCTTGCGCAGCGAAGGAGGTAAGTAGCGCGAGCTTGCGGTAACAATAACCAGCCCCTTGTAATGGCTGTTTAATTATTGCGCATTTGGGCAAATTTGCCCGTTTGCGGGAGAGCATTAATTTAGCGCTCGACTTGTAATCTAGCCCTACATATTTAATACTTTTTGAATTATTATAATAATTATTATTTTATTACTACCCAGTAGCAGCATACGTATAGTGGTGCACTATAGCCCCAGCATATCAAGGTCCCTGTAAATAAACAGCAGCATTACATGGTCAGATACAACAGAGAGATTACAGTTTGGCTCTAGAGCATAGACTGTATAACAATAAACATATAAGCAAATAAATGGAGAAATGGCTTTTTAAATTATAAAAATAATCAGACCCCTAAATTCACTTGACCATTTACAATCTATATTGCATGTACTTCAAATAGTACATTAAAGGGTCATTAAACAAATCTTGTTTTATATAAAAATTGTCCTTTTCCCAAACTCGCATAAAAAGTCAAGTAACCTTATTTTTCTACAAAATGCTGAAAAGTGCCCAAACCAGACTTTTGCTGCTTTTGGTCTCTGTAGGGCAGGGGTGGGCAATTATCGGCCCTCCAGATGTTATGGACTACATCTCCCATGATGTTTTGCCAGCATTATGGCTGAAAGAGCATTATGGGAGATGTAGTCCATAACATCTAGAGGGACGATAATTGCCCTCCCCTGCTCTAGGGGGTGTGGAAGAAGCACAAAACCAAGAAACGTTTAATGGCCTTTAAGCAGTTATGTAATTAAATTATTTCCTTCATTATTATTACTATATAAATACTTTTGATAAAGCAATACTGGGATTGCCTAGAAATGCAACTCAAGTGAAGAATATTCATTTAAACAATAAGCTTAGCATAAAAACACCACTTAAATAGATTATAGAAATGCAGGTTACATTTTAATAAGTCTGCAACAATAAATATTGACTCTGCTACTGCATAACAGATTTAGTAAATATCTTTTTTTCTTATAAGTGCAAGTACAAGATGTTAGGCAGCGGTTTATGTTTGTGCTAAAAAGATAACAATAAAATAATCAATTTTACTACACTTACAAAAAAGCATTACAATTAGAAGATGCTTCAGTGCTCTTTAATCTTCTTATTAAAGATTTAAACGTCTGAGCACAGTGGTTGAACTGTAAATTATTAAGTAAAGCAGAAAAGCTCACCAGGTACAAACATAACTGAGGAATATAATGCTAATAAAGCTGACCTTTCAAGCTCTCACATACAATAAAGCATAAAACATAAGATAATACCAGGTAGAAATGCAGGAGGCAGTCAACCAATGTAAATCATAATATATAACTATAGACTTATTGGCACATGAAAAGTTAAAAATACCATTAAGTTTGGTAGAATTTGGGAATGGGTTTGTAGGTAGTGCAGGGTACCCAATCTACAGTGTTGCCTCTCCAGTTAATTATAATATATGTAGACATTATTTGGCAGTAGAAGAATATTCCTGCACCCAAGAACTGATTACATCAGACTTCTATCAAATTGCATGACATGTTTAAGAAACATGAAAGTCAAAATTAAAGGGATACTAAACCCAAATGTATCCTTTCCTGATTCAGATAGAACATGCAATTTTAAGCAACTTTCTAATTTACTCCTATGGTCAAATTTTCTTTGTTCTCTTGCTATCTCTATTTAAAAAGCAGCAATGTAAAGCTTACCAGCCGGCCCATTTTAAATTCAGCACCCTGGAAAACGCTTGCTTATTGGTGGCTACATTTAGAGAAAAACTTGCCCAAAATACAGAAGCATTTTTAGAATTGTTGCTATCACTTCATTTAAACAGAAATAGAGCCTTGTTTTTTATTTACCTATCAAAACAATTTTTCTTTTTTGTTAAGAAGACAACCCAAGTTGTTGATCTAGGCCAATTTTGGTATATTTCAAGCCACGTTTAAACGCCAAATGCAATTATATTAAAAACAATAAACTTTTTCAAAAACTTTGGGTTTCTCACTAAAATTCTTTACACACAACTACTGTAGTCTCACAACAAATGGTTGTAAAAGGTTCTCTGTGGTCCCTTTTGTTCCAAAATAGCAGATATGCATGGCTTTGCAATTAGTTATTGGAATTCCACTATTTGCAACAGCGCACCACACTTCTGAAATTCCCGGCAATGAAGGGGTTAATTAGTTATCTGTTAAAAATAATAGTATTTTAATGCAAGGATTACCCTCCCAATGGCACTTTCCACCTCCCTGATCCATCCCAAACAGCTCTCTCTCCCCCACACACACACTCTTAGCCGCCATCTTAGGTACTGACAGACAGTCTGCCAGTATTAAAGGGACATAAACCCCAAATTTTTCTTTCATGATTCAGATAGAGACTTCAATTTTAAACAACTTTCCAGTTTACTTCTATTATTTAATTTGCTTCCTTCTCTTGTTATCCCTTGCTGAAAGGTTTATCTAGGTAAGCTCAGGGGCAGCAGAGAACCTACGTTCTAGCAGTTGATTGGTGGCTGCATATATTTATTGATTGTGATTGGCTCACCCATGTGTTCAGTTAGAAACCATTACTGCATTGCTGCTCCTTCAACAAATGATACCAAGATAATGAAACAAATTAGATAATAGAAGTAAATTAGAAAGTTGTTTAAAATTGTATTCTCTATCTGAATCATGAAAGAACATTTTTGGGTTTCATGACCCTTTAAGTTTTAGTTTTTTTATTATTATTTTATTTAATACATTAATTGTATTTATTTATTTATTTATTTATTTTATGCAGTATAGGATCCCAAGTTACCTTTTTTCACTTCCATGATCTCTCCCAAACAGCTCTCTTACCCTTCCCCACCCAAAGATGTCTGCCATCTTAGGTACTGCCAGCTATCTGCCACTAACCAATTTATAGATTTATTTTTATTTATTTATATTTTTTCTCTGTTGTAGCGCCCCCCCCTGCAATCGCTTCTTTGTAGGGTCCCCCCACCCTGATTCACCATTATTCTGTAGTACAGTGTCCCTTCCCTCCCTCTCTCATCCACACTTAATTTTCGGTAGGTAGGGCCTCTCACTCCCTCGTACCTCCACCTTGTGCCACCCATCTCCCTCCATCCCTCCCAAACCTCTCACCAGCACAAACGGAGATCGTTACAGACAGTGACACAGACGTGTCACTATTACTTATGTTTAGGCAGTCTGCCCTCATATGGTAACGGAACACAAATCATGCTATCTTACCATATGAAGGCAGATACCTGCAGCTCAGGAAGAGTAAGTCTCGGTTGTCACCTGACAACCAAAACTGCTGGAGCTTCCTGATAATCAAAAGCAGATATACGTCATGCGGTACGATGGGTCATATAACACGATGTATATCTACGTCTGATTGGTGCAAGTGGTTAAGCAGCTAATAAGCATAATATGTTAAAAATTAGTATTAGATATCAATTAACGTATTCTTATATTCTCTTACCAGCAACAAATGTAACCGTGGCAAATTTATTTTGTGCAACTAATATTTCAATGTTCATCTTATTATTATACTCCTTATTTTAATTTCCATTTTCTTATTTTTGTTTTTCTTTTAGGTTTTACTCAACTTTGTTAAATTCTAATTTTATACAGAGTGAGCATTTGTATTTACTGCTTATAGAAAGGGTGGTTAATATTATAATCTCTGTCTATTTGAATCTTTAACTAATCTCTGATTTTATTAGAGATTTCTGTGTTCTAATAAGAAATGGTTATTTCAGTTATAGTAAATTCTTTGGATTGCAGCTTGAATAGTAAATCTGGCAGCTTAAAGGGACATTAAACACTAAATACATGCTAGATAGAATGATGCATTCAAAGAAAAGATTAGTCCATGACTAACATGTAGATGTATTTTTTTAAAGTTTCATTAGTTGTTTAAAAAGTGACAAAATAAGTGTAAAGTTTTAGTGTCTATAAAACACTGGGAGCTGCCATGTTGTAACTTGTGTTACCTTCTCTGCTGTGGCCAATTAGAAACCGTTATAAATATGTCAATAGAGTGTGCAGCCAATGGTTGTGCTGGATTTAACAGTGTTTTGCACTTCAATTTCTAACAGGAACTGAAAAGCTCACAATTTCAGAATGGAATTACAGGCAAAGAGGACAAAATAAATAATGAAAGTATATTGCAGAGTTGTTTTATATATACAATTTATCATTTTATATTACCATCTCAAAGTGTTTAATGTCCCTTTAAATACCACCTTTATGGGGGGCGGAGTTTGACTGAGCTCAAAGATGGACGTGTGAGCTCTGAGCTCTGAGCTGGAATCCCTAACAAAGTCAGCATTTCAGCTTATAAAAAAAAAGAATATTTAATATTTATGCACTGGGTGAGGTCTCTGAACGCCGGGAACACAATCTGAAGAGGGACAGCGTGCGGTTGGAGCAGCTGGGAAAATTACCAACTTTGCAAGCGGCGGCTTCGCGCCGAAACTAAAGTAATCCCTGCAGCATTAATGGCGTGACAAGCAACAGACGGACAAAACTCCGGAACCCAGCACTCAAGCAACAGCGACTAGAGCCATAATACAGTAAGCAGATGGGCAACAACACAAACTTTTTATAAGTTAAGCGGCGTTGACCGCTCCGATCCAGATACACCACATGGGTAAGCAACCTCCATCACCTGCACACATGGGCCTAGTGAATGCCGATCCACGCAACACATAACGGTTAGTAACCGATGAAGATAGATGCTGGAATTTGCCGCTGTCAGCCGCCCCAACACCCCCAAACTATAAGGCGATAAATCTTACAAGTAATACAGGCAGTCTTAGCCGGACTATGCTTGGGGGCAAAATAAGAGAGACATCTCAGGCAAAAGCAATTAAATTTGGGCCAAAGGACTCACAATAACTTTAAAGTATAACTGACCCCAAACGGAAGATGTGAGGCATCTAATGATCAATCAGGCATACCCAATTTAAAAACATATAAGGAATACAAGAGTCTGTTAACATATTCGGCAATTTGAAGTGCACGGCATACCCTAAAACCTGCAACATAACCCCTGTTATCCACACACACGTGGCATCAAACAATTCATTTAACGGGGCATAACTTTTAGTGGCTATCTCAAGACAACCAACTGAATCCATCACTCTTAGTCACCTAGAGTCATTTTCTATCAGGAAGTCAACAGCTCTAAAAGATATTATAACATTACCTCTCACCCGAGGCAACTTTCTCTTATACAGCAAGGTTTCTTTATTTCAAAGGACTATACTAACATATTGGAGAGTCTCTTAAAGATATTGGCTCACCCTCCACCACACTACATTCCCATCTCTAATAATAAACAACTAATATGTCAGCCAAAAAATCTACTAAAGGAGAAAAGATAAATAAATCCTCCACTGTGAGCACCTTCTTCAAACCTTCACGCCACAGTAAACTGACAGAAACAGTGACAGAGGAGATGGAGGGAAACTCAGACACTGAATTAGATTCTACACCACACAGTGAGACCCACCCAGTAACAAAAGCAGACCTCAAAGACCTAGTCTCAAAACAAGACATCGCAGCAAATTTCGAAAAATTGTGGGAAAAGATAGACACAATGCACTCAGCAGTCACATCCAGCCTAACAGATATCAGAGCAGACATAGCAGACATGGGAGGTAGACTAGAAGCCTTAGAAGAACACAGAGACACAGTAACAGAAGAAATGGAAACTACCTCTCACACCCTACAGTCACAAAACCAGACCATCAACGAATTGCAAGACAAGGTCGACGACCTAGAAAATAGATCACGCAGAAGTAACATCAGGCTGAAGGGGGTCCCAGAATCAATCACTAATCCTGATCTAAACACATACCTGAAACACTTATTCAGAAATATCACGGGAGAATCAGAAGAAACTGAGTTTGCGATTGAAAGAGCCCATAGAGCGTTAAGAGCAAAACCCAGGGAGGAGGCGCCTCCTAGAGACATTATAGTAAAATTCTCATTTTTCCAAGATAAGGAGAAAATCCTTCAAGCTTCCAGAAGCAAACCTACCTATAAATTTCAGGGAAGTGTTATACAGTTCTTCCAAGATCTCAGCATTAGAACCCTCCAAAGAAGAAGCTCTCTGCGCCCCTTAACAACTCTTCTACGCAAAAACCAAATTAAATATAGATGGGGCTTCCCCTTCGCCCTTCACATTCTCAGGGACAACAAAACCTTTACAGTCCACGATGTAGAAGATATTCCCCCTACCTGCAAATTACTAGGACTGGAAGTCCCGAACATACCAATGGAGGACATTTCTCAACCTCTGCCGAACACCTCTAACCACATAAAATGGACACAAGTAAACCGCAAAAGAACCAAAAAATGATATATTATCAAGGTTGCCTGACCCATTTATATTGTTTTTTCACCGGGGGGATGCAGAACATTCACAAAAATGCCGCTTGGACCCTCCAAGCAGAGCCCCAATCCCCCCGAGTACTTTCTGACCAAGGTCCCTGACAAGGGAACTTTGGCTACTATATCCTTTTGTATGAACTACCTTAAAACCCTCCTTTGTACAAAACGAAGGAGGAGAAAAGTATTATGATATGTTGTTTCTCAGTTAGAAAATATGATTAGTTATGTTAGTCGAAATTTCTAAAAGCTGACACATTAGCTAACTTTTTATTAACTCATCTCAAGGTCCAGCTCTTCTCCCCTATCCCTACTTGTTAGTAGTAATAATGTATGCATACCCACAAGTTAGGTTTAACAGTTGTTATGTTACACTTTGTTCTTCATGTTTATGCTTCATTTCTATCTCTCTTCTAACGTTCTTTAATTCTTCCCCTAAAGATGCCAAGAAGGTCACCCCCTCCGGGTCAGCACAACTTTCTATCGCTTCCAGGTCTGAACCTACCACCTCCTTTGGGTCGTATGTATTAAACACTTGGTTACCTGCACCATATCAGAAAACACTTTACATTTTACGAACTAGATGATACCAAAAATTCACCTCATATCTCACAACATGAGAGGCTTAAATACTAATGTTAAGAGACGTACAGCTATGTCCCAGTACAGTCTTTTAGGAGCCAACATCTTATTCCTTCAAGAAACCCACTTTACTAATGACATAATCCCGAAATTTTGGACCAGAAAATTCACACAACACTTCCACGCAACGACTAACTCTAAGAAAAGAGGGGTCTCCATCCTTATCCACGCTGATTTACCATTTAAACATGAATCCACTATTGCAGACAGAGAGGGAAGGTATCTTATATTCAGGGGTCACTTTGGAGAATCCCACGTTATTTTATGCAATGTTTACGCCCCCAACGACAATCAGCATTCGTTTTTTACCCACATCTCCAGTTTACTCACCAACTGGTCCCACTATAAAATTATATTGGCAGGTGATTTCAATATCACGATGACCAAATTTAAAGAATCCAAAACCAAACTCACAGCTAAACAAATCAGACACAACAGAATCGTAAGCTCCATTCAAGAACACCTAACACCACATGCTCTATTTGACTCTTGGTTCACATTATATGGAAACACAACAGACACTACTTTTTATTCGGCAGTCCATAAACAATACACAAGACTGGATTACATCTACATTAGCCAAGTCTTACAACCACTTCTACAAACTTCAAAAATCCAGCCATGTGTGTGGTCAGACCATTCTGTTTTATCCTTATATCTAGAGGGATTTGTAGATACACAAAGAGCGAGATCCTGGACTTATGATCCGACACATTTAAAAAACCCCACACACAAAGATAAATACATTAAATCACAGACTGATTTTTGGGAACTTAATAAGGGAACTACACTGAACCCTCTATCTCCTTGGGCAGCACATAAAACCTACATGCGAGGATTATTCATCCAGGACAAATCCACTAACAACAAACAATACAGAGCTCAAATATCACAACTACACACAGAAATTTCCGACTTAGAGAAACTCCATAAGACTACAAAAAGAAAAGACATTTTAACCACCCTAACAGTTAAAAGAGACGCTTTAGCCAACATGTTAAACACTCAGTCTATCAGAGCTATACAGAAACTAAATACACAATACTATATCTACAAAGACAAACCAGACAAATTTTTGGCGAATAAACTCAGAGACCGATGCAAAGCATCTATTATCCCTTCCATATTAGCGGCAAATGGCACTTCAGTTTCAAATCCTCAACTTATCGCGGATACATTTGCGGACTTCTATGGGAAGTTATACGACGGTAATAAGGTCACTTACACAAGCACCACAGAATCCCAAACAAAGCAATTTCTAAAAGAAGCCAATTTACACACAATTACAACAGAGGACCTAGACAAACTAAACACACCAATTTCCAGGGCAGAAGTCCTGAGGGTCATTAAGGACCTTAAGACAGGAAAAGCAGCAGGACCTGATGGATTTGTGGGGGAATACTATAAATCATTCAAAGAAATACTAGTCCCACATCTCACAGATTTTTGCAATTTCATACTAGAGGGGCACACTATCCCAAAAGATATGTTACAAGCCAAAATAGTAGTGATTCCCAAACCCGGCAAAAACCACAACTTATGCGCGAATTATCGCCCCATTTCGCTTATTAATCAAGATATGAAAATTTTCACAAAAATTTTAGCTAATAGACTAAAACATATTCTGCCAAAACTAGTTCACCCAGATCAAGTGGGCTTTGTATCAGATAGGGAAGCTCCAGACAATGTACGACGGCTCTTAAATATCATAGATTATGTGGGAGACTCCGGGATGCCTTCTCTGCTCCTCTCGCTGGATGCAGAGAAGGCATTCGATAGAGTAGATTGGAGATACATGTCGGCGGTACTACATCAGATGGGATTCAGGGGGGCCTTTATTACGGCTATAAATGCTATCTATTCAAACCCAACAGCCCAAGTGTCAATCTCAGGTTACAAGTCTAAGATCTTCCCCATATTAAACGGCACGAGACAGGGATGCCCACTTTCCCCTCTTCTTTTCGCGCTCTGCATAGAGCCTCTGGCGGCAAAAATCAGATTAGATCCAGATATTTCAGGAGTTAAAATTAAAAACCAAGAATACAAATCAACACTTTTTGCAGATGACATTCTTCTGACATTGTCCAAGCCCCTCACCTCACTAACCAATTTATACACTCTCCTAGACCAGTTCTCTCAAATTTCAGGATACAAAATTAACTTGGATAAATGCGAAGCAATGTCCCTAGGATTACCACAACATACCAAAAAAAACATTGAAATTAACTTCCAAATCAGATGGGTTGCCCATTCGCTCAAATATTTGGGAATACACCTAACATCTCGTATTGACCAGCTATACAAACATAATTATGAACCCCTTTACAAAGAGATAAAGAAAAAACTACATAAATGGAAAACATATAACTTCTCGTGGTTAGGCAGACTAGCGTCTGTCAAAATGACCATCCTACCCCAGATACTATACCTCTTTAGGACTCTCCCCATCCAAGTTCCACTCAAAGACCTAAAGACACTACAAAAAGACATAATAGCATATATTAGGGGGAACAAAACGGCGCGGATAATATCCACACTCATTATGAGACATAGACAATTGGGTGGAGTGGGTGCGCCCAACATTATAGATTATTACAGAGCAGCGAGGTTAGCCCAGACAACACTAATGGGACACACATCTAGGGAGATTATTTGGATTGACCTAGAGGCTAAGCTAATAGACTCTTCACACTCAGACGATATTTTGTGGAATGATTACCCCTCAAAAGAACTCTCAAACAAACCAGGTTCACAGGTAACATTACATACTTCTCAGATATGGTCCTTTATGACTAAACGACAAAATTTATTATCCAAATAAACATTAGTACGTCCACTTAGATCTCTAACTCCTATAGACCTACATGCTACAATCGATAAATGGTCCAACAAAGGACTTTACAGAGTGGCGGACTGGATGGATGGTAGAAAACCTAAAACATTTAACCAGATTCAAACACAACTTGATACAATAAAACTACAATGGTTCCAGTACCTACAAGTTAACTCAGCGATCTGTAGATACATTAGAGACTTTCAGCCAAACATTACTACTCCGTTAGAAAGCCTACTCAAATCCTCCCACAGACCTAAGGGGGCCATTTCCAAATTATACATGCAAATACAAACACTTGGAAACCCACACAAATCTAAACTACTCATTAATTGGGAATCAGATCTAAACATTTACAAAGATAGGGGGTGGTGGGATGACGTGTTCCACTCAGCCTGTAAAGGACTACTGAGTACCGATTTGAGAGAAAACACGACCAAGACCATGTTCAGATGGTATCTGACCCCAATTAAAACGGCCCATATATCCGCTAGTCATAGCAAATATTGCTATAGGGGATGTGGAGAAATAGGCTCCTATTACCATATGTGGTGGGAATGTAGGGAAATACAGGAAATCTGGACTAAAACCTCTGACCTACTCAGTACAATCCTGGAGGACACTATCTGCCTGGCTCCAACCCATGCATTGTTACACATACCTATTCCCAAACTAAATAAACAGATAAATACATTCATCAAAATCATTTGCACAGTCACCAGAGTAAGTATTGCAAAATACTGGAAGGTCTCGGCCCCCCCTTGGGAAGAGGTTTTAAATAGAATTTCTCTTACATATCGAATGTATGAGTCTGCATCACAAGTACTGGACACACAAGCACAATTTGAGAAGATCTGGTTTTACTGGACACTAAATAACAGACCTACAACGTAAACACAGCTCTCCCCTTGCTGATTGGGAGATGGTGTGGATAACTGCTGACCCGCGGGGGGGGGACAAACAAGGAGATAACTCTTGGCAACTAAAACAAATCTTTTTCTCTTTTTCTTTTCCTTTCTTTCTCTTTTTTCTTTTTCTCACTTTCTATTTAGGGCTCACTGTGGCCTTAATATCCCTAACCCAAGGTTGATACAAGGTGATTCAGAGAAAACTTTCAAAATATATCTTGGGGTCTTCGTGTTTTTACCCTGTTACAGTTAGACATGTTAGAAAATCCATATGTTATAAGTTTTTTAAAGGAAAAAAAAAAAAAACTATTTTGAGAATGCAAACTGTAATTCCACCTGATCAACTACAAGATTGTTAGCTTCATTTCAGCTTTCTGTATAATGACCATACCACTAGACTGCTCGTGACATGGGTGGTAAATTGATGTGATGTTATATGATGTTATATTCTCAATAAAAAATATTTAAACATAAATACCACCTTTATCATATTTTATTACTATCCATATAGCCTGTGTATTTATGTTTAGTTCATAAAGAGAAGACACCATTTTAAAACACATATTCCCAGAAATAATAAATCATGGTGCAGTGTTACAGTACATCTGAATAATAACAGCAATGATTTCCCAAACTAACAAAATAAATATTCTTACACAATGCCAGCATCATATAAATAAGTAAATAACTTGATAAATTACCCAGCAGTTCCATGGCATCATCTTCATTATCAATATCTTCTTCTGTGACAGAAGCAGGAGTACTGTGTACTGAGTCAAAGGAGTCTTGGGACAACATTGCGGCCAAGAGTTTCTTATGGTGTTGCTGTTGTTGCTTTAATCCTTTGTTTTTTGGCTCCATCTTCAAACTAAAAAAAATAAAAAATAGATCAAATTGACACACAATGTTAACTGGCATATTTAACAAAAAAATATGTATCTGCAAAGCACATTAATAACTTGAGGAAAAAATATTAAGGACTAGATTATGTGTGGAGTGCTAACAGTTATGCGTGAGCGAAAAGGGGTTTATTGCGGGTGTTTGTGTGCGTCAGGTTTTTAGTTTGTATTGCAAGTTGAATGTAAACGCGATCGCTTCAGCGCAATTTAAGTTAACCCACGTCGAGTTATCAAGACCTCTGAGCTCTGGCTAACTGTTTCGCAAAAAAATAATAATCACAAAACACACCAAAAATACATAACAAAGTTACACTTACACTCATAATAACACTATCTAATAAAAATTATTAAAAAAAATGTTGTACAAAAAAGTTATAAGGTCTCAAGTGTTAGAAACAGAAAGGCAGACATAGGGCTTTAACAAAGAGATACAGTACATACATATACATGTCTAAATATGTATATGTATGTATAGTACACAAATGTATGTATAGTGCACTGTCTATTGCACACCATCTGAGGGTGTCCAGAATTTTTTGGTGTATATTAACAAGATGTTGAACAATGTGGGTGGATGAAGTACCCAAATTTATAGTAGAGAAATGTTCACATATTCTAGAACGTATGTCGCTGATGGTTAAGCCTAGGTACTGCAGTTGAACATCTCACATGTAATTAAATAAATCACATATGTACTGCTACAGTTTAAGCAAGCATAGATCTGAAAAGTCCCCCTAGTAGTAATACTCCCTAGTAAAGTAATCCAATATGTGTGCATATTGACAGGGTCTACATTTACGATGGCCACATCTAAACATTCCATTATGCAGAAGCCTGGAGCTACGAATGAATTCAGCCATTTCAAGTTGTGTAGGTGCTACAATATTACCAACTGCTTTATATTTTCTATACGAGCATCTTAAACCTTTTTGGACCACATCCTGTAATTTATCATCTGTAGATAATAAAGAAAAATGTTCGCGTACAATTTTACAGATGTCATTGTACTGAGCATATTGTAGCACCTACACAACTTAAAAGGGCTGAATCCATTCGTGCAATAGAGAGAGTTAACACACCAAAAGGGGGTGGGGACAGATTTAAACTTTTGAGCAAACAGGAAATGTTCTGGATTTTTAAATTTAATACACGTATACCCCTTGGTCTAAACTATGACTATGATCTCATTAATTACTGGAACTAGTCATTCTACTGATAATACATTTACTTTGATATATCACACTTATGTAAATATGTCCATTTGTTGTATATATTTTGTCCATATATTAAATTAAATTTAGGTTTTTGGGGGCGGAGCCAACTGCCTAAAGAACAAGACGCACCATCTCATTGCTCCTAAAAGTTAGCTCTTAAAAAATAGATTTGTGGTATCAAAAGAACCCAAATACTTTCCTTTTTAATTCATCTGACTCTCTAGGACCCAGATTGGTATTCTAGGACTACGAAAAGGCATAAGTGATATAAAAATACCTCTGAGGCCTACTGACTAGTTGCGACCGCAGCTGAGATTATAGCACTATACCTGCAGTGGCCTCCGCACTACATCGGCTGACAGTGAAACTGCACTTATACTCTCGCTACCCCTATAACAGCAGAATGGAGAAGCAAATCCTGGCTGCACTGACAGATCTACTAAGCTCCATGGATTTACACCATCAGGCCCTTATTGCGGACCTGAGGGACGCTATGGGTAAACCACAGACTACACCGCGGCTATGTGAGGCTAAGAGAACAACTGACTGGTCCGAATCAGCCCTACCGCAAAGTCACAAGGGTGAGTTTAGAGACCCACCGGAGAAGCCCTTAGCGGACAACACTGACCTTAGCCGCCGGACGGCAGAGCAGGGAGACACAGACAGGTGGCATAGTCCCTTACGACCCTTCTCTGTTTATGCTGAGCTGACGCAGCAGAGAGCTATTGTGACGGCTGGTACACCTGGAGAACTGTCTCTTGATATGGGGACCAAGCGGAGCGAACGGCCTGGACTGAGATCTAAGCGGAACATACCACTCTCGAGGCATACCGCTCTACAGGGAGCTAATTTTTACCGGTCACAGAGCAGGCGGCAGAGAAAAGCTAGTGCTGAGCGCGGCGGGCGCCCGAGATTGATTGAGAATCACTGCCGATACAGCCCCAGATGGATCTGGCCTTACACAGACTCACTCTTTGGGATAATACCTGAGTCATGCAGGAGAGACGTTATACCCTATACTACTGTACTTCCAGTCCCCTTCGATCCGGGAGGCTAATGCTTCTATCTACTCTCTATCTTCTAGTATATAGAAGGTCGCAAAAACAGAATTTATGCTTACCTGATAAATTACTTTCTCCAACGGTGTGTCCGGTCCACGGCGTCATCCATTACTTGTGGGAAATATTCTCCCCCACAGGGAAAGGCAAGGAGAGCACACAGCAAGAGCTGTCCATATAGCTCCCCCTCTGGCTCCGCCCCCCAGTCATTCGACCGACGGTTAGGAGAAAAAGGAGAAACTATAGGGTGCCGTGGTGACTGTAGTGTATAAAGAAAAAAAATTTCAACCTGATTAGGAAACCAGGGCGGGCCGTGGACCGGACACACCGTTGGAGAAAGTAATTTATCAGGTAAGCATAAATTCTGTTTTCTCCAACATTGGTGTGTCCGGTCCACGGCGTCATCCATTACTTGTGGGAACCAATACCAAAGCTTTAGGACACGGATGAAGGGAGGGAGCAAATCAGGTTACCTAAATGGAAGGCACCACGGCTTGCAAAACCTTTCTCCCAAAAATAGCCTCCGAAGAAGCATAAGTATCAAATTTGTAGAATTTGGCAAAAGTGTGCAGAGAGGACCAAGTCGCTGCCTTACATATCTGATCAACAGAAGCCTCGTTCTTGTAGGCCCAAGTGGAAGCCACAGCCCTAGTAAAGTGAGCTGTGATTCGGTCAGGAGGTTGCCGTCCGGCAGTCTCATAAGCCAATTGGATAATGCTTTTCAGCCAGAAAGAAAGAGAGGTAGCAGTAGCTTTTTGACCTCTCCTCTTACCAGAGTAAACAACACACAAAGATGAGGTTTGTCTAAAATCTTTTGTTGCTTCTAAGTAGAACTTTAAAGCACGAACAACATTTAAATTGTGTAATAAACGTTCCATCTTTGAAACTGGATTCGGACACAGAGAAGGAACAACTATTTCCTGGTTAATATTCTTGTTGGAAACAACTTTTGGAAGAAAACCAGGCTTAGTACGCAAAACAACCTTATCTGAATGGAAAACCAGATAGGGTGGATTATATTGCAAAGCAGATAATTCAGAAACTCTTCTAGCAGAAGAAATAGCAACCAAAAACAGAACTTTCCAAGATAATAACTTAATATCTATGGAATGTAAAGGTTCAAACGGAACCCCTTGAAGAACTGAAAGAACTAAATTTAGACTCCAAGGAGGAGTCATGGGTCTGTAAACAGGCTTGATTCTAACCAAAGCCTGAACAAAAGCTTGTACATCTGGCACAGCTGCCAGTCATTTGTGTAACAAGACAGATGAAGCAGAAATCTGTCCTTTTAGAGAACTAGCTGACAACCCTTTATCCAAACCTTCTTGGAGAAAGGAGAGAATCTTTGGAATTTTAATCTTACTCCAGGAGAATCCCTTGGATTCAAACCAGCAGATATATTTTTTCCATATTTTATGGTAAATCTTTCTAGTCACAGGTTTTCTGGCTTGGACCAGAGTATCTATCACAGAATTCGAAAACCCACGCTTGGATAAAATCAAGCATTCAATTTCCAAGCAGTCAGCTGCAGAGAAACTAGATTTGGATGTTCGAATGGACCTTGTACTAGAAGATCCTGTCTCAAAGGTAGCTTCCATGGTGGAGCCGATGACATATTCACCAGGTCTGCATACCAAGTCCTGCGTGGCCACGCAGGAGCTATCAGAATCACAGAGGCCTTCTCCTGTTTGATCCTGGCTATGAGCCTGGGAAGGAGAGGAAACGGTGGAAACACATACGCTAGGTTGAACGACCAAGGCGCCACTAATGCATCCACTAGAGTCGCCTTGGGATCCGTGGATCTGGACCCGTAGCAAGGAATCTTGAAGTTCTGACGGGACGCCATTAGATCCATGTCTGGAATGCCCCATAATTGGGTTAACTGAGCAAAGACCTCCGGGTGGAGTTCCCACTCCCCCGGATGGAAAGTCTGACGACTCAAATAGTCCGCCTCCCAGTTGTCTACTCCTGGGATGTGAATAGCAGATAGATGGCAGGAGTGATTCTCTGCCCATTGGATAATCTTGGTTACTTCCTTCATCGCTAGGGAACTCTTTGTTCCCCCCTGATGATTGATGTACGCAACAGTCGTTATGTTGTCCGACTGAAATCTTATGAACCTGGCTTCTGCTAGCTGAGGCCAAGCCAGGAGCGCATAGAATATTGCTCTTAGTTCCAAAATGTTTATCGGGAGAAGCGACTCTTCCCGAGACCATAGGCCCTGAGCTTTCAGGGAGTCCCAGACCGCGCCCCACCCCAAGAGGCTGGCGTCGGTCGTGACGATGACCCACTCCGGTCTGCGGAAACTCATTCCCTGAGACAGGTGATCCTGGGTTAACCACCAGAGAAGTGAGTCCCTGGTTACCTGGTCTACTTGAATTTGGGGAGACAAGTCTGTATAGTCCCCATTCCACTGATTGAGCATGCACAGCTGTAATGGTCTTAGATGAATTCGAGCAAAAGGAACCACGTCCATTAGTCCTATTACTTCCATGCACTGAGCTATGGAGGGTTGAGGAATAGAATGAAGAACTCAACAAACGTTTAGAAGCTTTAGCTTTCTGACTTCTGTCAGGAAGATCTTCATTTCCACAGAATCTATTATTGTTCCCAGAAAAGGAACCCTTGTGGACGGTGACAGTGAACTCTTTTCTATGTTCACCTTCCACCCGTGAGATCTGAGAAAAGCCAACACAATGTCTGTGTGGGCCCTTGCTTTGGAAAGAGACGACGCTTGGATTAGGATGTCGTCTAGATAAGGTGCTACAGTGATGCCCCTCGGCCTTAGGACCGCTAGAAGGGACCCTAGCACCTTTGTGAAAATTCTGGGAGTGGTGGCTAAACCGAATGGAAGAGCCACGAACTGGTAATGTTTGTCCAGAAAGGCGAACCTCAGGAACTGATGATGAGTTTTGTGGATTGGAATATGCAGATACGCATCCTTTAGATCCACGGTAGTCAAATATTGACCCTGCTGGATTGTCGGCAAGATTGTCCGAATGGTTTCCATTTTGAAGGATGGAACACTGAGGAACTTGTTTAATATCTTTAAATCCAGAATTGGCCTGAAAGTTCCCTCTTTTTTGGGAACCACAAACAGGTTTGAGTAAAAACCTAGACCTTGTTCCCCGGAGGGGACTGGGTTTATCACTCCCATCTTTGATAGGTCTCTTACACAATGTAAGAATGCCTGTTTCTTTATCTGGTCTGAAGATAAGCGAGACAGGTGGAACCTTCCCCTTGGAGGAAGTCCCTTGAACTCTAGCAGGTATCCCTTGGAGACTATCTCTAGTGCCCAGGGATCCGGAACATCTCTTGCCCAAGCCTGAGCGAAGAGAGATAGTCTGCCCCCTACCAGATCCGGTCCCGGATCGGGGCTACCCCTTCATGCTGTCTTGGTAGCAGCAGCAGGTTTCTTGGTCTGTTTACCCTTGTTCCAGCCTTGCATGGGCTTCCAAGCGGGTTTGGGCTGGGCCGCGTTACCTTCTTGTCTAGCGGCAGTGGAGTTATTAGCCGGTCCGTTCCTGAAATTGCGAAAGGAACGAAAATTAGACTTGTTCTTAGCCTTAAAAGGCCTATCCTGTGGGAGGGCATGGCCCTTACCCCCAGTGATGTCTGAAATAATTTCCTTCAATTCCGGCCCAAAAAGGGTCTTACCCTTGAAAGGAATATTAAGTAACTTAGTCTTGGATGACACATCTGCCGACCAGGATTTCAGCCAAAGCGCCCTCCGCGCTACTATAGCAAAACCTGAGTTTTTCGCCGCCAATTTCGATATTTGAAAGGCGGCATCCAATATAAAGGAATTAGCTAATTTTAATGCGTGAATTCTGTCCATAACTTCTTCATAGGAAGTCTCTTTCTGGAGCGACTTTTCTAGTTCCTCGAACCAAAAGGATGCCGCTGAAGTGACAGTAATAACACACGTAGCTGGTTGAAGGATGAACCCTTGCTGAACAAAAATCTTTTTAAGCAATCCTTCCAATTTTTTATCCATAGGATCTTTGAAAGCGCAGCTGTCCTCTATAGGAATAGTGGTACGCTTCGCTAGTGTTGAAACAGCTCCCTCAACCTTCGGGACCGTCTGCCATGCGTCCCTTCTAGGGTCTACTATGGGAAACATTTTCTTAAATATAGGAGGTGGGGCAAAGGGTACACCTGGCTTCTCCCACTCCTTTTCCACTATGTTCGCTACCCTTTTGGGTATTGGAAAAGCGTCGTCGTGCACTGGGACCTCTAAAAATTTGTCCAATTTGCACAACTTCTCTGGTACTACCATAGAATCACAGTCATCCAGAGTAGCTAATACCTCCTTTAGCAAAGCGCGGAGATGTTCTAGCTTAAACTTAAATGCTACTATATCAGGTTCTGCCTGTTGAGAAATTTTTCCTGAGTCTGAAATTTCACCCTCAGACAGCCCTTCCCTCACAGCCAATTCCGATTGATGTGAGGGTAAAATAGATAAAGCATCGTCAGCGTCTGATTGTTCATCCCTTTTATCTGTATTTAAAGCTGAACAATCACGCTTTCTCTGAAATGCTGGCAGTTTGGATACAAGATTTGCTATAGAATTATCCACTACTGCTGTTAATTGTTGCATAGAAATAAGCACTGGCGCGCTAGGTGTCGCCTGCGCGGGCAAAGCTGGTGTAGACACAGAAGGAGAGGATGTAGAACTATCCCCACTACCTTCATTAGATAAAACATCTTGGGCAACATTATGAAATGTAACAGAGCTGTCCTCATTTTGTTTGGACGCTATAGCACAATTATCACAAACACTTGAAGGGAGAACCACATTTGTCTCTACACACACAGAACATAGGTTATCTGATGGCACAGACATGTTAAACAGATTTAGGCAGGCAAACAATGCAATAAAAACGATTTTAAACAAAAATGTTACTGTCTCTTTAAATAATAAAATGACACTTTATTTCTGAATGTTCAAAAACTATGAAGGCAATATCCGATTTTTCTGAAATTTGGACCACAGTGTCTTAATGCTTAGAAAGTATTGCACAGCAAATATGGAGACTCTAGCTCTTAAAACAAGCAAACCGGAGCTAATTGTTGGATTTAACCGTTTTTATACACCACAATCCCTGCTTACAGCATTGCTGCAGCTTTTACCTTTCTTAGTTGTCAATCATCCACAGAAATAAGCCTTCTGGAGTCACTTTCTGAGCCACAGGACCCTCTCACATGGAACTGCATGCACTGCCTTGAAATTAACTGAAGTGCCAAAATGAGGCCTCCTCCCTCAGTACACTAGAGTGAAGGGGCCTTCCTGACTAGATTTAGGTGTCTAAAGCAAGCCAGATCAATAAAAAACGTCCCCAAGTGTATATGAGCTTATAAAACATTTCAATTGCCATCATATTGTAATAAAAAACAATCGATTTGGCCCCTGACAGTGTCTACCAGCATAAAAATCAAAAAGGGGAAGCCTGTTATCTTTTTTGCTGAGGTGAAAGAAAAATGGCTTACTGTTTTCCCTGAGGGGAAAAATGACTGTCATCTAGCATTAGCCTGTGTTGTTAGAAGGAGACTAGTCATACCTGAAGCAGATAAGTCTGCAAACTGTTACCCCCAACTGAAGTTCTCTGGTTTTAACAGTCCTGCGTGGTAACAGAAATGGATTTTAGTTACTTGTGCTAAAATCATAGCCCTCTTAAACAGAAATCTTCATCACTTTTCTGTTGTAGAGTAAATAGTACAAGCCAGCACTATTTTAAAATAACAAACTCTTGATAGAAGAATAAAAAACTACAACTAACACCACAAACTCCTCACCATCCCCGTGGGGATGCTACTTGTTCAGAGCGGCAAGGAGAATGACTGGGGGGCGGAGCCAGAGGGGGAGCTATATGGACAGCTCTTGCTGTGTGCTCTCCTTGCCTTTCCCTGTGGGGGAGAATATTTCCCACAAGTAATGGATGACGCCGTGGACCGGACACACCAATGTTGGAGAAATATGCGTTTCATGCAGTCGGCTGAGAAACTCCAGAGCCTGCAAATGTTTGAACTCTACCCGATACCATGATATCCTGATAGAGATACTCCCCATGCGATATACTGCTTCCTAAGCGAGCTGCAGAGGTTACTGTAGGATCCTGGACTCTGTAGGCAAATAGTACGGTCCTTAATGATTTGGTGATGCTTTTACCTTTTACTGCTTTAGTTGATATGATATGTTGCAGTTTTTTTTTTCTTATACAGCGTGTTCATATGCACAGTTTCTATAGGTTTTTAAAATTGTCCTGCATACACAACTAGTATAGGCCTGAATCTGCTCTCTCATCCACGTATTAAGTGAAACATCCCTGTGGTGTTTTATACCCACATTCATAGCATTTACAGTACGATTATTACTGATAGTCATAGTAACTATTTGAATTGTTGTTATACAGCTATTTGTTGATCGCCAATATATTCTACTCCTACTGGTCATAAACAGCATGGAAGCATTTTATAACTCAGCACTAAGCCAGGGTCAGGCATACTGTTTATTTAAGGCATCTAGCATGTTTTAACACAACAAATATTGCTGCTTCTAAATGTGGAGCTTTTACGCCTAAATATAATTTAGCTTCTAGAAAGTCTTGCAGCTATAATAACTAATGTTGAATGTCTTAATAGAACCATTGCATATATATTTAGGCATAGAGCCTTATATGTTTAGCTCCTCCTTGGACATTATTATGTATGGTGTCTTCTATTTAGCAAAGTCTCTAGATCCTAGGTTGACATGACCCTTCAAGCATTTGAGACTGAATATCTTGCTCCTAGTAATCAGCTCAATGTTTATAGAACTTGCTTGGTCAAACTATTTAGTCTCAGGTCTTGTCCTATCAGTCACCACATTGTTATACCAATCCTGAGGTATACAAGCTACCGGCAACGACACCAATTGTTTTATTTATCTTGTAGGATGCTGTCAACTTTGTGCTCCGCTTATCTGCTAAGGCATTTTTGTTGTTTATAACTTATCTACCTACCTTGCAAGTTGCTACTGTTTTGTTATGGCCTTTAATGCAATGTAATGTAAGGTTTGCCCCATAATATATGTATTATAACATTATGTCTTGCAACCATTGAATACCACCCTTAGTATCAGTATTATTACTGAGCCTTTCTAAGTCCTCCCCTCACTATTTTAATACATTAAGGAATTGTATAGTTAAATGTTAATGGATCCTGAAAATATGCTGTAAAGCTCATAACATTGTATATTTTGTCATCCCCACTCCATTTAGATATTCTTCTTCTTTTGTTAAGAGCCCACTTAGACTTTGAAACTAACATCCTCTTAGAGACTCAGCAGCGATCACTAAACTGACATGCTGGCTGGCTCCGCCCTCCATCCCCCCCCTCATTATATCGAGCGGCTTTTGCCCGCTGCTATTCCCCCCCTCCCCCCTTTATACACGTTGGCCCAAAAGTGGCCAATCCATTTGCCAACTCTCCACAAGCTGTCACTATTATCTTACACAGTACAAAGTGCGCCCTCCATTGCTTGATGGAGATCATATACCACATAACATAAAATGAAGTTTGATTCTATTTCGCCCTAATTCTTATCAATTATTGTGTTAAGCCTTGTAATGCCAATTTACTCATATATGTTCATACTGTTCTGTTATTTGTATCAAGATACATGTAATGTATTTTCCACCTCGATGTAACACTTGTTCAAGGGCGATCCTTGTTTGTTAATCTCTACTTTAACTTCAATAAAAAATTATTTAAAAAAAACAAACAAAAAAAAAACAAAAAAAATTAAATTTAGGTTTAATTTGTTTTTTTTCTGCATTACTACTTATGTACCTATGTATCACTGTATGTCAACAGATATTCAGCAAATGCGCTAAATATGATTGTCTTACTTTATCGTGTCTATATTTTGATACAATGTTCAAGTTTAATCTGCAACTGTATTTGTTTGTCAAGTATGCTTAGTGCCTTAACATTAATGTAACATTATTTAATACTGTTTCATAAACTTATATAACTTGAGGTAGAGGCGGCCCTCATTTCTTGTTTGTGTGTTGTAGTTCCATTTAGTGACGATCTTTACCACTTTTTAAAAATTATATTAATCGCTTAATACTGTATGTTGCTGGTCTTAATATGGGGGTGCCGCTTTCAATAGCGTGCTCTCACCGCCAGCGGAAAGACAGTGCTATTTTAGCAAGCCTTCCGAAGGGAGGGTCTAATAGTGCAGTCTTGCCGCTCACGGCAAGACCCATCCTATTATAGCCACACAATCCATTAACGACCAGTATGTCATGGTTGTTAAGGGGTTAATGAAAAAATGGAGCAATATTTAAAACAATATTGGAAAGAAATATAGACCAGTATATGGTTATCAAAGCTTATGGCACACAAAAAAATAAAAAATGAACAGTGTAATTGTGGAGTCAGCATTTTTATCACAATAACTTTGATTAAAATTGCAAGGAAAGTTAAAGTTTATATAGATTTTTACAAAATTGCTTTAAAGGAACCATGGCAGATGGCAGTGTCAGATCAAGTATAAATCAATCATGATTCATTAGAAATATCTTAGCTTGTATTCCCTCGAAATAGCTTTCTGTGCTAAAACATTTGCTTTGATTTAGCAAAAGATCCTACAAAGTAAATAAAACAATTTTGGCCCACAAATCTTACATATCAAATTGCATAAAATATTGCTATTTTCAAGGTTTCAAGATTATTTAAATAAGGTTGTGCTGCTATTTTTGCACCTCATTTTAGAAACTGCCTATGATGTTTGTACTCTTTAATTTGCATATTCCTTTTTTTATTTTTATGCTTTTTCTACACATAACACGTTCATATACACTGAAGTTCTAATTTTGGAGACAATTTGTGAAGTGGATCAATATAATCAGTGGTGTATTTAGTTTTCTGTGCTGCCCTAAGAACACTAAAATCTGCTGCCTCATCATCCATGCCAAAATATGAAACATTTTGTAAATGAATGTATTCTCATGCCACCATTAAGAGGAGCAGTGGACATTAAAGGGACATTGTACCGAAAAAATTTCTTTCGGGATTCAGATTGAGCATGCAATTTTAAGCAACTTTCTAATTTACTCCTATTATCAATTTTTCTTCGTTCTCTTGCTATCACTATTTGAAAAAGAAGGCATCTAAGCTTTTTTTTGGTTTCAGTACTCTGGACAGCACTTTTTTATTGGTGGATGAATTTATCCACCAATCAGCAAGGACAACCCAGGTTGTTCACCAAAAATGGGCCGGCATCTAAACTTACATTCTTGCATTTCAAATAAAGATACCAAGAGAATTAAGAAAATTTGTTAATAGGAGTAAATTAAAAAGTTGTTTAAAATTTCATGCTCAATCTGAATCAGGAAAGAAAATTTTTGGGTACAGTGTCCCTTTAATAGAGAACAGTGATTTAACATAAATGCCTATTACAACCTAAAAATATGGATGTAACCCATTTAAAGCCACATACATAACAGAGATTTAAAGGGACATTAAAGGGAGATGAAAACTAAAATTGTTCTTTCATGATTCAGATAGTCCATACACTTTTAAACTACTTTTTACTTCTCTTACCTAATTTGCATCGTTCAATTGGAATCCTTTGTTGAAAAACATATGTAGGTAGGCTCAGGAGCTTAAGCTGGCTTGTGATTGGAAGCTGCACATATATGTCTCTTGTCATTGGCTTACCAACGTGTTCAGCTAGCTACCTGTAGTGCATTCCTGCTCCTTCAATAAAGGATACCAAGAGATTGAAGCAAAATTCATAATAGAAGTTGGAAAGTTAATTAAAAATATATGCTCTATCTGAATCATGAAATAAAAAACTTTAGTGTTGAAATAGACCTGAAACTGAATACAAGAAACCAGTGGATAACTCGAAAGTGTGTACATTAGCAGCACTCAACAACACTCTCTTATTTATTCTAAACTATGTTGCAATGGGAAGGAGATTGGCGGAAAAACTCCAGAAGGACGGTGTTAAAACTTAACTTTTATTGATAACAAACGTAAAAAGAAAAATAGAACTATAAAAACACAGTGGTGTAACTCCCTGTACACCTGGGATAATTGCTAGACTATATGTACAGTAATGGTGATCTTCTGTAAAAGTGGGCTGGAGTAATATACTGTAGATACTTTATACAATACCACAAACGTGGAAATTGGGGGGATAAGAAAGGTATAATAAGTGGCCAGTGACTGATATAATACGTGGGTGGTATTCAAACGGGCTGAGTAGCCCTTATTATGAAACTAGTCAGTGCGAGTGAAAATAGCAGCTTAGTGTAGACTTCACCATTATTGGAGGATGAAATTATTTTTAACAGAATGAGATCACGTTATTAGGCACCAGGTATTGGTGTACAGTGTAATACCCCTAACAAAGTCCCCACAACTTCTTATTACAATCTTCACGTATAGGGGGTGGTTGAATATAATGAGGTAGTCAAAATAGAGCTTACACGTAAGATAAATAATATCCAAAGTAGGATTTCAAGGTGTACTCGTGTATGTATATATATATATATATATATATATATATATATTTGTATGAATATCTCATCTATACCCCTCATAGGATATTATATTAATACTCTACTCTAGCAATGGCAATCTTCACGTATAGGGGGTGGTTGAATATAATGAGGTAGTCAAAATAGAGCTTACACGTAAGATAAATAATATCCAAAGTAGGATTTCAAGGTGTACTCGTATATATATATATATATATATATATATATATATATATATAAATATATATATATATATATATATATATATATATATTCGTATGAATATCTCATCTATACCCCTCATAGGATATTATATTAATACTCTACTCTAGCAATGGCTAGAGATTTCCCAGTGCAAAAAAATATCAATACACCACTGCATGCAACAAATTTAACATTCTTTCACAAAGTATTTTTGCAAAACATAATTAGAATTATTTAATAAAATACTATTTTAAGGGGGCCGGAGCTAACCACTGAAGCGATCAGACATGTTTCCTTGAAGCTCCTACTAATTATATTACGATTTCCATGTAAAAAAGCTATACTATTCTCTTATAACTTTCCGAGCAGAAGCTCACATCCATAAAGACGACATTCTTGGGTGTATGCTCATATTGGGAACGGCGATACAGTACTCCTTTATGAAGAGGGCCTGACAGCGGAAAGCAGCAGCCATATCACTCAGACTTTATCTTATGCTCTTCTAAAGTGGAAACTTTAACCGATATGATCTTATTTCACCCACAATCTAAAGGATCTGAGAAAATGAATGCATTGAGGGCTGCTTCAACGACCAGGGCCTTTGAACCCCCCCACCCCTTTTTCTTCTTAGCTCCTGACAACTGGGACGAAATAATACTCACAGAGAGAGCAAACTACGGGTTGACCTGACTGCTTCTTCTAGGTGGTGGGAATCGCTTAAACATGGATGAGATTTCTTACATAAGAATTCGGACCCTTTTGATGGTCCTAGCTGAACAGGTAGATGACTCCTTTGCTTGTCTCACATCCATAATTAAGGACCAACCTACAAAAGAAGAGGACGCAGACCATAAAATGGCGGATGGTTCAAATAATGGTATGCAGCACGGGTACTCATACCCTATCTTGACCGTAGCTGAGTTTGTCCAGAGAAGTTCACCAGCTCGAGAGGGCTTGCTCACACAGCCGCAGGAAAATAATCAATCCTATCAGAGTCATGAGACAGATAATGGTCAAGCCACAATTAGGGATACCAGGTTTAATGGCACGGCTGGAGAGAAACAACTGCTAGCGTGGGTGGATGTGGCCGGCCACCCGACGCGGCAGGGAGATCCGCACTGCGATCCGGTGATGATTGGGGACCCTAAATTCATAAAGGTATTCAAGCCAGCATAGCCAAAAGTGACTCAGAGTGCATATACCTACCCGCTCTTAAAGGCCCAGACGCACTCTTGAGAATATCCCCAACGGCACCCTCATCTCCACTGCTATGACCACTGTCCCTATTATGCCAACTGCCAACCTACAGGCACCAGTACAGGGATCAGGTAGCATATCTATGGCTAACATTTTACAATCCACTCAAAAGGACGGTATAGCTATGTCTCATATTGGCGTATATAATAATGATGACTTTATTGTCTGATGTTTATATATAGAAATATATTGTACCTACCAGACTATGAGACGATTGCTTTTACTTATATTTGTTTATTTGATATGATGTTTTATTGCAACTTATAGATCATTAGCACTGTACCTCCTTTGAGCTATCAGCCCTCTTGGGGATCCTGGTCCTTAAAATCATCTAGATTTAGTCTCCCCAGCCAGTGCGGGATAGTCACTTTGATCTTGGTTGTTTCTTCACATCTAAAGATCTATGTTATATGATGTGCCTAAATAAAACGTTTGACTTTAGGTTATATATGCTGTAAATGCATAGTGAAATGTTTAATTGATTTAAGGGTATGTTGTATGTGTATGTCATGTATGCCCTCCTACTCTCCCCTTAATATATCAACTCTGGACTTTTGTCTGTATCCTTTAGTCCCCAGGATTGATGTAGTACTTAGCATTGGAGGTTGATAGTCCCTTTCCATTTATTTATTATCACTCCATTATTGTCTTGTTCCCATTCTGTTTTTTTTACTTACCTTCTGTAATGTACTCTGTACAAATTAATGGTTGTGAGGAGGTATTCAACTCTCTACCACCGGGTTTATTTTACAGTCCTGCAGGCTCACATAAGATATATAATTTCCATATACCTCCTAGGCAGCTTGTTTGTTATAAATCCTGACGCTGCAATCACAATTTAAATGGCTGGCCTATTGTAATTTACTTCACTTTACAAGTGTGCTGTCTGCGGCCGGAACAGCTCACTGATTATAGCCAAAATAAATATACTGTAAAGGTGCTTACTAACATTTTTCTCCTGGATACCCCACATTCTGAGCGGTATTGTTAGCGTGGCATAATTTTTCAATATATCAATAGAGCCTAGGAGGAAATATAACTATGGAGGTACTTTTACAATGTTAAGATCTGCATATACACTTACATTTTTATGTATAATTGCTTCACATAGAGGTTTCAATACAACATTAGGTGTCAAATATTCTTCCCTACAAATTACCTAGAAAATTGGAGAAGGTCAGATGTACTGTATACTATTCACATCTAGCTACCTTTGCCCCTTAAGTATAAGTATACGTATAATTCCACATTCTTAAGGTTATTAGATTAACTCTTCATTAGAGAATCTCTGAATTTAGATTCCTCACCAATACTGTTGCTGTCATCCTACGTATAATTTGCCACTGCTAGTGTAACTGATGGCTATTTTGAGTAATCTGTTCATCATTGTGCATTTCTACTACAACTCCAATACGGCTAATTTCTCTAGCAGGCATCAGAGCTTTTGGCTATCTGTATACTTTACACTTGTCTACACCTGCTATAGTTTAATTGCTATCAGTTGCAGGTGCTAGTTATCTTTGGCTCATAATAGTTACATGTTAATATTCTATCCTAAAGTTAATTTCACTAACTCTCCTACTTTATAATAATACTATATTTTTTCTTGGATCCATGAGAAACCCAATGTCATTTTAGAAGAACTAATAATTATCTAACTTTCCTCAGCTACACTTACCCCTTTAACCTTGCCACATGCCTCTAGCAGTCTAAAAGGCTCCACCCCCTCACCTAAAAGCGGCTATTGCCCGATGATTATTATCTCAGGCGGTGCTTACCCGCTAAAAACTAATATGCAAATGTATATACTATTTACAATATCAACTTATATCCTACTACTTCATAACAAGATTCCATTCTCCTAACTCGCACGTGACATGGGACCTAACAAGGTCCCCGAAATGGCTAACTTGCCATACCAGTATTTCCTGTATAAAATAGTCCATGAGTGGCCAGCTTATTAGCCATTCATAAATGCTTACAAAATTAAACAATTGAGGTTTCTAATGCTCATACTAGGTTACTTACGGCTAGATTTAGAGTTCTGCGGCCAAAGGGGTGCGTTAGCTACGCATGCTTTTTTCTGGCCGCACCTTTAAAATAACTCTGGTATTGAGAGTCCACAGAATGGCTGCGTTAGGCTCCAAAAAAGGAGCGTACAGCATATTTAACGCCACTACAACTCTCGATACCAGAGTTGCTTACGGAAGCGGCCAGCTTCAAAAACGTGCTCGTGCACGATTCCCCCATAGGAAACAATGGGGCAGTTTGAGCTGAAAAAAAACCTAACACCTGCAAAAAAGCTGTGTTCAGCTCCTAACGCAGCCCCATTGTTTGCTATGGGGAAACACTTCCTACGTCTGCACCTAACACTCTAACATGTACCCAAAGTCTAAACACCCCTAACCTTACACTTATTAACCCCTAATCTGCCGCCCCCGCTATCGCTGACCCCTGCATATTATTATTAACCCCTAATCTGCCGCTTTGTAAACCGCTGCTACTTACATTATCCCTATGTACCCCTAATCTGCTGCCCCTAACACCGCCGACCCCTATATTATATTTATTAACCCCTAATCTGCTCCCCACAACGTCGCCTCCACCTGCCTACACTTATTAACCCCTAATCTGCCGAGCGGACCGCACCGCTATTATAATAAAGTTATTAACCCCTAATCCGCCTCACTAACCCTATAATAAATAGTATTAACCCCTAATCTGCCCTCCCTAACATCGCCGACACCTAACTTCAAACATTAACCCCTAATCTGCCGACTAGAGCTCACCGCTATTCTAATAAATGTATTAACCCCTAAAGCTAAGTCTAACCCTAACACTAACACCCCCCTAAGTTAAATATCATTTACATCTAACGAAATTAATTAACTCTTATTAAATAAATTATTCCTATTTAAAGCTAAATACTTACCTGTAAAATAAACCCTAATATAGCTACAATATAAATTATAATTATATTATAGCTATTTTACATAGTAACATAGTAACATAGTAACATAGCAGATAAGGTTGAAAAAAGACTGAAGTCCATCGAGTTCAACCTATACAAATCTAAAATACTTACAAAAAGCTCCAGTTAATCTTAAATAACCCCATTAAAATGTGACCCATTTAATACTAGCAATCATATCCATGAATTTTGTTTATATACAGAAATTTATCCAGACTATTTTTAAATGTATCTATGGTATTGGCATTCACTACCTCCTTTGGTAATGAGTTCCACAATTTTATTGCTCTTACAGTGAAAAAACGTTTGGGTTGCAGGAGATTAAATCTCCTTTCCTCCAACCTTAAATTATGACCTCTTGTCAGAAACAATTTTCTTGGAATAAACAGAGCTTCTGCCATCTCTGTATATGGGCCTTAAATATTTTTATATAAAGTAATTATGTCACCTCTCAAGCGCCTTTTTTCTAAAGAAAACAGACCCAGTTTGGCTAGCCTCTCCTCATAGGTTAATTTCTCCAATCCCCTTATTAGCTTTGTGGCCCTTCTCTGAACTTTTTCTAGTTCTGCAATATCTTTAATTTTAGGATTAATATTTATTTTACAGGCAACTTTGTATTTATTTAAACCAGGTACAATAGCTATTAAATAGTTAAGAACTATTTAATAGCTAAAATAGTTAAAATAATTACAAATTTACCTGTAAAATAAATCCTAACCTAAGTTACAAATAAACCTAACACTACACTATCAATAAATTAATTAAATAAAATACCTATAATTATCTACAATTAAACCTAACACTACACTATAAATAAATAAATTAAATACAATTCCTACAAATAAATACAATGAAATAAACTAACTAAAGTACAAAAAATAAAAAAGAACTAAGTTACAAAAAATAAAAAAATATTTACAAACATTAGAAAAATATTACAACAATTTTAAACTAATTACACCTACTCTAAGCCCCCTAATAAAATAACAAAGACCCCCAAAATAAAAAAATGCCCTACCCTATTCTAAATTACTAAAGTTCAAAGCTCTTTTACCTTACCAGCCCTGAACAGGGCCCTTTGCGGGGCATGCCCCAAGAAGTTCAGCTCTTTTGACAGTAAAAAAAAACATACAATACCCCCCCCCAACATTACAACCCACCACCCACATACCCCTAATCTAACCCAAACCCCCCTTAAATAAACCTAACACTAAGCCCCTGAAGATCTTCCTACCTTGAGTCGTCTTCACCCAGCCGAGCCAAATTCTTCATCCAAGCGGAGCAAGAAGAGGTCCTCCATCCGGTAGAAGTCTTCATCCAAGCGGGGCAGAAGAGGTCTTCCATCCGATTGAAGTCTTCATCCAAGCGGCATCCATCCGGAGCGGAGCGGCAGCATCCTGAAGACCTCCGACGCGGAACATCCATCCTGGCCGACGACTGAACGACGAATGACGGTTCCTTTAAATGACGTCATCCAAGATGGCGTCCCTCGAATTCCGATTGGCTGATAGGATTCTATTAGCCAATCGGAATTAAGGTAGGAATATTCTGATTGGCTGATGGAGTCAGCCAATCAGAATCAAGTTCAATCCGATTGGCTGATCCGATCAGCCAATCAGATTGAGCTCGCATTCTATTGGCTGATCGGAACAGCCAATAGAATGCGAGCTCAATCTGATTGGCTGATTGGATCAGCCAATCGGATTGAACTTGATTCTGATTGGCTGATTCCATCAGCCAATCAGAATATTCCTACCTTAATTCCGATTGGCTGATAGAATCCTATCAGCCAATCGGAATTCGAGGGACGCCATCTTGGATGACGTCATTTAAAGGAACCGTCATTCGTCGTTCAGTCGTCGGCCAGGATGGATGTTCCGCGTCGGAGGTCTTCAGGATGCTGCCGCTCCGCTCCGGATGGATGCCGCTTGGATGAAGACTTCAATCGGATGGAAGACCTCTTCTGCCCCGCTTGGATGAAGACTTCTACCGGATGGAGGACCTCTTCTTGCTCCGCTTGGATGAAGACTTCTACCGGATGGAGGACCTCTTCTTGCTCCGCTTGGATGAAGAATTTGGCTCGGCTGGGTGAAGACGACTCAAGGTAGGAAGATCTTCAGGGGCTTAGTGTTAGGTTTATTTAAGGGGGGTTTGGGTTAGATTAGGGGTATGTGGGTGGTGGGTTGTAATGTTGGGGGGGGTATTGTATGTTTTTTTTTACAGGCAAAAGAGCTGAACTTCTTGGGGCATGCCCCGCAAAGGGCCCTGTTCAGGGCTGGTAAGGTAAAAGAGCTTTGAAATTTAGTAATTTAGAATAGGGTAGGGCATTTTTTTATTTTGGGGATCTTTGTTATTTTATTAGGGGGCTTAGAGTAGGTGTAATTAGTTTAAAATTGTTGTAATATTTTTCTAATGTTTGTAAATATTTTTTTATTTTTTGTAACTTAGTTCTTTTTTATTTTTTGCACTTTAGTTAGTTTATTTCATTGTATTTATTTGTAGGAATTGTATTTAATTTATTTATTGATAGTTTAGTGTTAGGTTTAATTGTAACTTAGGTTAGGATTTATTTTACAGGTAAATTTGTAATTATTTTAACTATTTTAGCTATTAAATAGTTATTAACTATTTAATAGCTATTGTACCTAGTTAAAATAAATACAAAGTTACCTGTAAAATAAATATAAATCCTAAAATAGCTATAATATAAATATAATTTATATTGTAGCTATATTAGGATTTATTTTACAGGTAAGTATTTAGCTTTAAATAGGAATAATTTATTTAAGAAGAGTTAATTAATTTCGTTAGATTAAAATTATATTTAATTTAGGGGAGTGTTAGGGTTAGACTTAGCTTTAGGGGTTAATACATTTATTAGAATAGCGGTGAGCTCCAGTCGGCAGATTAGGGGTTAATAATTGAAGTTAGGTGTCGGCGATGTTAGGGAGGGCAGATTAGGGGTTAATACTATTTATTATAGGGTTATTGAGGCGGGAGTGAGGCGGATTAGGGGTTAATAACTTTATTATAGTAGCGGTGCGGTCCGCTCGGCAGATTAGGGGTTAATAAGTGTAGGCAGGTGGAGGCGACGTTGAGGGGGGCAGATTAGGGGTTAATAAATATAATATAGGGGTTGGCGGTGTTAGGGGCAGCAGATTAGGGGTACATAGGGATAATGTAGGTAGCGGCGGTTTACGGAGCGGCAGATTAGGGGTTAATTATTGTAGGTAGCTGGCGGCGACGTTGTGGGGGGCAGGTTAGGGTTAATAAATATAATATAGGGGTCGGCGGTGTTAGGGGCAGCAGATTAGGGGTACATAACTATAACGTAGGTGGCGGTCGGCAGATTAGGGGTTAAAAAAATGTAATCGAGTGGCGGCGATGTGGGGGGGCCTCGGTTTAGGGGTACATAGGTAGTTTATGGGTGTTAGTGTACTTTAGAGCACAGTAGTTAAGAGCTTTATAAACCGGCGTTAGCCCAGAAAGCTCTTAACTACTGACTTTTTTCTGCGGCTGGAGTTTTGTCGTTAGATTTCTAACGCTCACTTCAGACACGACTCTAAATACCGGAGTTAGAAAGATCCCATTGAAAAGATAGGATACGCAATTGACGTAAGGGGATCTGCGGTATGGAAAAGTCGCGGCTGGAAAGTGAGCGTTAGACCCTTTCCTGACTGACTCCAAATACCGGCGGTAGCCTAAAACCAGCGTTAGGAGCCTCTAACGCTGGTTTTCACGGCTACCGCCAAACTCTAAATCTAGGCCTTATTTTGCTATCAACTTGTACTATTGTACTGTATTTTGTGACAACTTTACTATATTTGTCATATGACATTTCCTATGTCTGCTAGTATTGTCTAGAGTAGAGAGATTTTATTTTAAATGAACATATTACTAAAAATTGTTCTATCATGTATATGAAAGAGCAGTAGTTAAACCTGTTGATCTTTGTGCCTCATTCACATCAGAACCCACGATAAACCGTTTTCAAGCTAAAATTTGCCTTTCTAAAATTGTATGAGGGACCACACAGTACTGACGAGACTTCTTAGATAACCTCATCAGAAAGAAGAGAGTTAGATCTTCTGTCCCTAACTAAAATATGCTTAGATTTAAAAGCAAATAAACAAGTACACGATTATGTTCAACTAGTTACCAGGACCTTACTGCAGGTAGGTGCAATCTCCACAGAAAAAGTTGGCTTACTTGAATCTTGAATCATTTTCTTTTTTATAAAGCAGAGACAATATTTGAGTATCATGTTTAAATGTGTATAATTGCATCTTGCTATTGTATTTCTGTATTGCTACTGTAATTGAAATGGATATAACATTTGGATATGCTTTATGATTAGGTTATATATAAATAACGCAAGTAGAGGCAATAACAATATTTGTAATCATATGTAATCTTATAGCAAAACAAATTAAACCATAATCATTGCTCTAAAACACTTTAATCAAGACTGTGACAAAAGTCTCAAAATATTAGACTTATTGACAAACTCCTCAGAAAATCTCATATTTAAACTAAAATTACTCTTCTTTTGTTTAACTTTCATTTACCAAATCTAATTTTCTCACAGTCCTTCACCTTGCTCACCAGCAATTTAGACCTCCAAAAACAGGTCTCATAAAGTTCTCTTCTCTGGGTGAGCCAATCACAGGAGGCATCTATGTGCAGCCACCAATCAGAAGCTACTGAGCCTATCTAGATATGCTTTTCAGGAAAGAATATCAGGAGAATGAAGCAAATTAGATAACAGAAGTCAATTAGAAAGTTGTTTAAAATGGTATTCTCCATATGAATCATGAAAGAAAAATTGTGGGTTTAATGTCCCTTTAATCAATGGTGTGCAAGATAGTGCAAGTATTGAACTGAAAGTGTTATCCTCAAAAATACAATAAAATAAGAATTATCCTCAAAAGTAATTTTTCAAAAATAAATGTCTTTTATCACCTAGGTGTGAAAAAATAACGAGTACACATGATTTTTAAAAAAAACTGTTCTATATATATATATATATATATATATATATATATATATATATACTGAATATATATAGAAACTTCAAGGAAAGAAGAGGCACTCACAGGTCTTAGTTAACACAAATTGTATTAATAGTTCATTAATTCAGTCAGACTGACTGAATTGATTAACTATTAATAAAATTTGTGTTAACTATGACCTGTGAGTGCCTCTTCTTTCCTTGAAGTCTCTACCTATCTACCATACAGTGCACCCAGGAAATTATATATATATATATATATATATATATATATATATATATATATATATATATATATATATATATATATATATAAATATCCAATGGGAAAAATAAAAAAAGTTAATCCTAGTGACCATTTAATGCTGGATAGAAAGTTGGATGGAAAATTGTCTTAATCCGTTATCCTGGAAGTGTCACAGCAATCCTGGATGATGGGTGATGCTAGTGTAGAAAAATAAAAATAGAATAAACATAATGGTGATGATGATCAGTGGAAAGGTAACAAAAAAGCAAATAGAAAAAACAACATGTGCAAAAAATCATCTAAAATGTAGAGTATATTGAAAAATAACTCACCAAATATGTTAGACGATCCCTGGGGAAGGAATTCAAGCCTCACAAATCCTGGTAAAGTCAACGCGTTTCGACCCTTGAGAGGGTCTTTTTGAAGATGTCTTTTCTTACTTCCTGATCACATACTTTAGCCTTTGGTGCTCCTATTTTTTGTGCTTTTAGTTAACTTTTTGTCCCAGATCTTGGGGATCTTTTATAGTGAGCTTGTATGCTCAACAAGGCACAGTCTACTACATAAATAATTGCACTGTCCCTGTATTTGACCTCAATTTCTGTGTTCACCCAACAATTACCATTGGTAGCCAGAAGGTGTCACCCTTCACATACTTTAAGTTCATTCAGCATATAAGACACTAGGAAAATATATCATCCAATTTCACACAAAAACAAATGTGTTATATGTAACAAAAACATAGAACAGATATATACTTTTTACATATATTTATCATTGTCCTGTTCTTCACTGTAAGAAGGAAAGTGAACCAAAAGGGAATATATACAAAATGGCAATATGATTATATTTTTAAGTATGTATGTCCATTTACTTTAATTGATCTCAGTACTCACCTTCCTGCAGGGCTGCTGTTAATTTCTTCACCCTCATGTTGTTCATTTTTATTTCTTGGTACTGGAGGTTGGATCATTTCAGCAGCCAAAGGGTCTGGATCATTATCATCACGTCCAACCCATTCACCAATCACACATGGTTTTAAAAGTGATGAATTAAATGCCCTTGTATCCTAATTCAAAAAATTAAAGTGAATGTATTGTGTATTTCATATGTATTAACAGATTATTAAAGGGACAGAGACATGACGCCAAAAATATTTCTTTCATTATTCAGAGGATACAATTTTAAAAAGTTTCCAATTTACTTCTATTATAAAATGTACTTCTTTCTTGTGCTATTCTTTGTTGAAGAGATATCTAGATAGTTAGCATACACAAGTCTGGAGCATTACATGACAGGAAAATGTGCTGTCATCTAGGGCTCTTGCTAATGTAAAACATTCTTGCAAACCTACTGTCATATAGATCTGCAGACACGTGCACATTCCTGAATTTACCTTTCTGATTTTTAACAATTTGATAATAGAAGTAAATTGTAAAGTTGTTGTTTAAGTCATGCCATGGGTGTTACAATTGAAAGGGGCTTTTTAAAGCAAGAAAAAACATAAATTATGCTTACCAGATAATTTCCTTTCCTTCTGTACAGGGAGAGTCCACAGCTGCATTCATTACTTGTGGAAAATACAGAACCTGGCCACCAGGAGGAGGCAAAGACACCCCAGCCAAAGGCTTAAATACCTCCCCCACTCCCCTCATCCCCCAGTCATTCTGTCGAGGAAACAAGGAACAGTGAAAAAGGTGCCAGAAGAACAAGTTAAAATTTAGGGCCGCCCAACAGAGAACGTGGACGGGAGCTGTGGACTTTTCCTGTGCAGAAGTAAAGGAAATTATCTGGCAAGCATAATTTATGTTTTCCTTCTTAATACAGGGAGGGTCCACAGCTGCATTCATTACTTGTGGGAAATTATATCAAAGCTACAGAGGACACTAAATGCTAACAGGAGGGCGGACCCCATCTGAGGGCACCACAGCCTGCAAAAAAGTTTGGAGAATGAATGTAAGGAAGACCAAGTAGTCTGCCCAACAAACTGATCCATAAAGGCTACATTTTAGAGACCCAAGAGGACGTCACTGCTTGAAAAACTGAGCCGTAAACCTCTAAGGAGGCTTGCGTCCCGCTGATTCATATCCCAAGCGGAAGATACTCCTCAATTAAAAATGAAGGAACTCTAAGATGTCTTCTGATCCTTACACTTCCCAGATAGATAGTAAACAGAGAAAATGGTCTATTCCTGTATAGCCTGAAGATAAAACTTTAAGGCACAACTCCATATTATGTAGTAAACTTTCCTTCGCGAAGAAGGAATAGGATATAAAAAATGGACCACAAATTCTTGACTGAAGGTGCGATTTAACACAACCTTAAGAAGGAATCCAACTAAGTTCGTAGAACAGCCTTATTATCATGGAACACCCGATAAGGAGGGTCGCATTGCAAGGCCATTAATTCAGAATGCAGAAGCAATATTTAGACGTAAAGGGACTTCTAAGATAACAACCTAAAGACAACCTCATGCATAGGTACAAAGGTAGCCCAATGCAAAAACCATAAGAACAAGATCCAAAACCCCAAGAAGGAGCATCAGAACTACACACCGGCCTGAACACAGTCAGAGCCCTAACAAAAACTGTACGTCCAGAAATTCAACAAGCCTCTGGAGCCAAAAAATAGACAGGGCCAAAACTGTCCCAACAAGGAACTAGCTAAGAGCCCCTTCTCCAGATCATCCTGGAGGAATGAAAGAATCCTGGCAGGTCTGAATAGTGTGCCAGGATGAACCACCCTCTTCACAGCTGAAGAGGTCCTCCACACCTATGATAGATGACGAGGGACCAGCTTACACGCTTTAAGGAGAGGACCATAACCTCTCAGAAAAACAATCTCTTTGGCTTAGACTAAGCGACATCCCGCAGTCCACCTCAGAGAAAAAACATTTGAGGAATCAAAGAGACCTTGTTCCAGCAGATCCCTGCGAAAAGGTAACCTTCATAGAAGCGAAACCTCTAAATCGTGAACCACGATCTATGCGGCCTCAACTGAGTAATCAGTATCACTGACGTCCGTCCCTGCTAGATTCGAGCAACCACTCAAGGAAAGAGTGATATGGTGGAAAAAAAAAATTGTAATAAATTCCAAGGCACTGCTAATGTAGCCATTATAGCAATAAAATGTGATACCGGACTGTATTTTAATGCATTAGATAACACAATAAACAATGCACAGAGAACCAGTGATATAATAAACCATACCACTGATAAAAACGTATAGCCTTATCCAGTATGAAGCAAACTGTATAATCCTGTGTTAAACTGTTGCACGCTGATAACAGGTTAAGCTTTGTTTACCCCTTACATATGCAAGATACTTTAATTTAGTCAGTATTTGACCAAAAGCAGTCAACACAATGTATATAGATGAAAACTCACTTGTATCCAATGGCAATAGTTCTCCATATAAAAAGTTTCAGGTAAACAGGCAATGATCCTAATCCTCCATAGAGTGCGATGCAACAGTACAGATACTGAAAAATTCAAACAGCGTCCCGGCTTGTCTTCCCGGCGTTGTGAGGGCTCCCCTACACCGCCCTCTTGAAGCAAACAAATATGAAATACAAGATTTACAACACCATTATGGATGACATTGACCCATTATATGACGACAGAAAGGCTGAAGAAATGTAATTAAAACATCCACTTTATTAGTATATCGTAGATAAAAATTGCAAGGCACAGTATACACAGACCTGGATTACTGCTGACGCGTTTCCTGCCACACTTGGCACTTTATCAGAGCTAGTAAACAGGTGTGTGAGGACTCCTTAAAGCAAGGTGTAACACCTCCCACACCAGGTTATAGTATATAGCAAATTACATCGTATCACATTCAATACACAATACAAACTAGAATGAGAAAACATTTAAATAAAGAAAAACTATACATATGATTAAAAATAGACTTCGACAGAAAGGAACAGTGTTCCATTAATTTGATTAAATATACAAAAGAGCTAGTTAACTCTGTATCATGGTTACCAAACAAAATTGGATAACGACTCCTAGAATATGCAAAAGAGCTAGATGACTAAAAACTGTGATCATCAAATACATTGATAATATTAATAATAACTCTGTACACTCTCGTAAACGGACATGCTATAGTGAAACTGACCTTATAATAGCCGTATGTAAAGCTAGTTTTATAATATACGTAAGAGACCTATTTCAGAAATTGAGTGTTATTCCCTCAAAGATCTCCGCAAATACAATCTCGAGAGCAGATATATATATGTAAATGAGAACAGCAGAGAAATTGAATATCATGTATAATATAACAATGAGCAGGCAAATCGTCTATAATCAACGTAACGATCTCAAATATGGGCATGCATATAACGCAGGTCACAACAATATAAACACCACAGGATCCACCAATTAACCACACCAATGTATAACACAGTATAAAAAGTCAAATGCCATTAAGTATAGAACACGGTGTGGGAAAATGGAGGAAACAAATAGAGTTCTTATTGTGCCCATGCATATGTACGTCTCAAATGTATGTACAATCTCAAGTGCAGGTATATAAAAGCACACAGAGATAGCATAGAGAATAAGTGTCATACATAGTAAAACACTGAGTAGGCAACTCATAGCGATCATTGATATGAGCATGTACATACCGCAGGTACACATCAACATAAACACCACAGGATCCACCAATCTACCCCACCAATGTAGAACACAATATAAACAGTCAGATGTCAGTATGTATAAAACATGGTGAGGTAAGACAGAGGAAACAAATAGTGTACTCAATGTACAAATGTAGCCATTAGCACCGCCTGAGGGTCCATGAACCGCAACCGATAATGGGTAAACTGGAATAGAGACATGAAGTCCTGAGATTCTCAATCGCCATGCCCTTCCAGTTACAACTCAGATAAAAGGAATTTCTCTAGATAACATCCATCCCGGATGATCACCCCAGAGAGAGGGTCGCTGACAGTGAGCCTCCACCCACTACCAAACCCGAGATACTACCCTCGATGCTAGGGAGTCTCTCATTCTCAGAAGGAGATCCAAGCCCGTAAAAGGAAGGCTGACTAGAATCCCTACACTGGGAAAAACCCAGTAGACTAGATCCTCAGAGCAGAAAAGATCCAAAAAGATAAATGGGAGGGAAAACCCCCTGGGATTCCTGGCCCCCTTGGGCACGCCCTCACCAACCTGACGGACTTGCGACCGAAGTCAAAATCGCTCCAGGTGATCTAAGAAAGATGCCCCACAGGAAAGGGAGATTTTGACTAGAACACTGGAAAGCTATTCTCTCAACCAGTAGTCCAGGTAAATCTGCAAATACAGATTTGAAACAGCTCCACTTCACTGCCTCAGCACACATTGAATCTCTGCTGGGATGAGAATTGGCAAAAGGAATGAAGTCCAATATGGACTCCATGACAAGTCATCACCCCCCAACACAGTGCTAGCGATGACCTGAAGGAGGTCTGGAGGGCACAACCCGAAGAAGCTAACCCCAAACAAAAGTCTACCTAGCTAAATTAGCATCAAGGAATCCACCCTGGCGCCTACATCAGAGAAACTCTGGTCTAGATCCATCTCTCAGGATCGAGGAAGACAAAAAAAACCCTAAAGGGCTTCTATCAGGCAAAACAATATTAATTAAACCAGAATCATCAAGAAAAGGGAAGCTACTGTTAGATCTGGGTTCTGGCCACTGCCAAAATAAAACCGCAGATCCAAAAAAATTATAGAATCAATAGCGAGACTAAAAACCAAAGTACTGGAAGTGCCAGTCTTTAGGAACTGGAAAGTTCCTAAAGGAGGAATGAAAAGGAATTATATCCTTTCTCGGCAGTGATTCCTCCCATACAAAAGGTAGAGTGTACCTTATAGCCTTCCCTCTGAAACAAGGAGAACTGATAACTGATATTTGCTTAAGTACAATAGGACCCAAATAGGACAGGAGTTCCCTCCCTCTATTGGACCACGAAACAACAGCGGTTTGAATAATTTCACAAACCTCACACTGCGATAGGCACCGGGACAATGACTCCAAAAGAGAACAAAAACCCGCACCCACTTGCAAAAGGCTTTCCTCTCTCTGTCGGAAAGACAGGATCAAGAGAAGGAAAACTGCCCTGGAAGGCTGGATTTGAAGCCTAGCTCTGACCTCTAGGACCCATGGATCCTATACGATCCTGACTCAAGAGCCTGAAACAAGGGCTATAGTCAGTCCCCAACATGATCCAAAATAGGACCTGAGACAGGTCCCTCCTGTCATCTAGGTTAAATGGGCCTGCTCTGCCTGGACGTATTCCAGGAATGAGTCGGTTCCAAAACCACCTGGATAGCTCACGTCATCAAAATGGTAAAAAACGCAGAATAGCGGGACAAAATTAACTCTTTCTCTCAAGCAGAAGGAAAAAGTAGACTTAGAAGTCAGAGCGACTCAAGGTCTAAACAGAAAAAACCTGAAGCCCTAGCTTAGGGGGCTAGAAGTCTGCGAATAATCCAGATAAGGAATTATAGGCTCCAATGGCTTAATTCTTTCTTGAAAATATTGAGGGAACCATTATTTCAAATTGAGATAGAGATGCTTCAACAGGAAGTCTCCAGAAAATGCGATAACCTAAGTCGTCAGTACATAATTATCCCGTATGACGAAACATCTTCCTAAAAAGAGTTTTCTCCATAACCAAGAGCTCTAAGAATAAATTATCCTTAAATGGAATAGGAAGGGCAATAGGCAAGCGCACAAAAAAGTAATAGCCAAGTAAGAATGTGCAACAACACAACCCCCCTATAGAGCCCAGAACTGGGATTCTAAAAAAAAGTAAAAAGAAATAGACGAAAAGGAATAAGATCTCCATCGTTCTCCACCCGTCTTAATCAAGTTTGCTATCTGATTTAAAGATCTGAGATTCGACTGGCAGATCAGTACTAGGAATCTCTAATATAACCAAAACTTCTCTCAGAAGCAAGCGCAGGCGTGCCACTCTAATTTTAAAGGCAAATCCTCCTCTGCCAGTGGAATAGAAGCAGCAGACTCCAACCCAGAAGGTCCGAGCTCTGAAACCTCAGAGAGAACCGCATCCCCAGATGACTGATTGGATACAACCGTCAATTTACACGATGCTCCCTGGGCAGGAGTGCATGGATTAACCCTTCAATTGCGCGTAGCAGTACGAGGCAAAACCGCTAAGGCCGCAGGCATGGCCATACGGAACTGCACGGTAACGTCTGGTGGAAAAAGAATTAGTGGTTCAAGGAGAAGCTGCATGTGTCGGATCAGATGACACTAGGGGACACACCTCACTGGCAAAAGAGTTCTCAGAGGCGGAAGGATCAGTGGTATCTAGCATCTCAACACTGGTTGATGAAAAAACCCTGTTGCAGCATACGGAACATAATTGAGAGGGCTGAACTACCCAGGCCTTCTCACAATATGCACAGGTATCAAACTCTGTCGAAGAGGGATCCCCCTCTAAAAAATTAGAATCTCTCATAACTAGGTAACCCTATTTAATCAGAGAAAAACAACCGGCACCATATACCCCCAATGGCTGGGGCACTCATCACCTCCAATGACCCAGACAGTATAGAGAAAACTCGCTCTTCTCCATAGTCACTCAGTCAGGAAAAGGAAATGGAAACCGTGACCACTCCCGGTCACAAAGTGCGCCATGCAGGACCGCCCCAGCTAAAGGAAAAGCGCGCCAAGCTTAATAAAACTGCACAGTTTCCAAGTAAAAATGCAACCTGTATGTTCCGTATCAGCCTATGAGCCCAAAAACATTTCACACACATAAAGCAGCAGAAATCACATAAACAAATATGATTAAACCCCACTGTTCAACAATCCCCCTCAAGAGATATTAACCCTTGATTCCATAAATATAAAATGAGTCCCACTGTGACCCTGTCTTATAGTGTTAACATATGTGTAAAAAATTAAACGATCTTACCAGAATCTATGCCATGGGACAGAAACATGGTCCTTCAAGTGAGAAAGACTGTAGCATCGCTTCTGACATGGACTTGAGTGATGAAAAGCAGGCAGCGAAACTCGTCAACGCTGATTGCTTAGGAGCTGTTAACATGAGTCTGGATGGGTTCGCAGAAAGACTTTCCCTGCATATTCAGACTCTAACTTTCATCAATGCTCTCACTTAGAGACTGACAAGACTACTTAAAACTCCAGTCCCATAAGGAAGGGTAGATACCCTTCATAAGGAACTACTCTGAAATCTTCTGACACCTCTCTGCCAACCTCCTGTGACGAAAGGCAAAGAATGACTGGGGGATGAGGAAAGTGGGGGAGGTTGTTAAGCCTTTGACTGGGGTGTCTTTGCCTCCTCCTGGTGGCCAGGTTCTGTATTTCCCACAAGTAATTAAAGGGACATGAAACCCACATTTTTTCTTTCATGGTTTAGAAAGAGCATGCAGTTTTAAACAACTTTTTAATTTACTTCTATTATCTAATTTGCTTCATTCTCTTGATATTCTTTGCTGAAAAGCATATCTAGATAGGCTCAGTAGCTGCTGATAGGTTGGTGCACATAGATGCCTCATGTGATTGGCTCTCCCATGTGCATTGCTCTTCCTTCAACAAAGAATATCTAAAAAATTAAGCAAATTAGATAATAGAAGCAAATTGGAAAGTTGTTTAAAATTGTATTCTGTATCTGAACCAGGAAAGAAAAAAATTGGGTTTAGTGTCCCTTTAATGCAGCTGTGGACTCTCCCTGTATTAAGAAGGAAATGCAGATTTATGGGCTATACATAAAATAAAGAAAAAACAGTTTTAGTTCTGTAAATGCCCCCAGTATAGTTAACCTTCTAATTCAAAGATGGGAAAGAAACTGAGTATATCACTAACATTCCATTCACATAAAAAATAGGTTACATCCCTATAATTAACATTATGAACAATAAAAAACAGATCACTAGTAAATAAATTATATATACGTTATGGGTAAAGTCAAATATCCAGGTAAAATGGACATTACCAAATTGGCTGTGGGTAAAGCCAGATGTACTGTAATTCCCCCATCTACACTATATTTTTTTTTTACCTCCGCCTGGGGGGTTTGAGGAAGGCTCCCCTCCGATCCTCTGGCATCCACCCCAAGTGAACCTTGGGGAATGAGGTTAACAAGTGGGGCTTTACCCCCCCCCCCCCCGCAACACTCCAGGCAGAGGCAAAAACGATAGTGAAGATGGGCTAATTACAGTGCATTGTATATATGTTTGATGCAGTGACTCAATGAAGCGCATGCACTCTGATCTAAATTCGGATCAGCATTAAATACTAGAGAAAGCATTTTCAAGATAGATGACCCATATGCATTGAAAATATTCCTCCAACTCATGCTTGTAGACTCTAAAAGGTGATATACAAATTTTAAAGTAAACTGAATTATTACTGCTGAGAAACTAGAAACATGTCCTGATAGTTTCCCTTGAAAGCATCCCAATACTCTATTTATAGTAAAATAAAATAGTATGCCTGTCCCAGTGACGTGCAGTGATAGGAGGCAGGGGAGGCACTGCCTCCCCTGTCAAATCAGAGAAAATAAGTTTTTATTTCAGATTAAAAATAAAAAAAATATATATATATTTTTTTTTTTGGCCAGGCCCCCCCAGGTACCACCTCCCCCCAGGTACCACCCCGCCCCCACCACCACCAAATGCTGTGATTCAAAAATATTTCCATCACTGACAAACTGACATCCATGTTGCGCTATAAGGAGGCAGTGAGCCGTACTGCTGCCCTCCATGATTGCGCAACCTGGATGCTGAAATATGTTCTCAGCTCACTTTGAGCTAAGCGCCACCCAGTGGTGGCTCACCGGGTCCCATACATACTCCAATAGAGGCGGTTCTCAAAACCGCCTCTATATGATAGCACTACATTTCATCATCCAATCAGCAGCATCAGCGCTGCAGAGGAGGCGTGCCTGCTGCCTGTTAGTCTTGGGCTGACTGAAACTCGGCGAGCTGAGTGAGTGACGTCACACATGCAGGCAGAGGATTATGGTATACGCTCCCTGGGCTAGTTGGCTGCCTGAACTGTGCATGACTGAAAATTTGAATGTTACTGAGGGATAACGGTTACTGGCTGGCATGGGGTAAGTCAGTGGAATCTGTGAAGTATAAATGCTCTGTAAGTAAATAAAAAAACACAGGAACAGTCACTTGCTACATATATATAGGACACTGTACATTTTACACACAAATATTGCCTTTTATTTAAATTTGCTCATAACCTGTACACTGTATTTAAAATCTCAAAATATAAAAGATAAGAAAGCTAACATTTCCTGTTTCTTTGAGATACCAGAAAATGTGTTTTATCTTACTTTTACAATAGTATGTATAATAGACTAGCACTGCCTTAGAGTACTTCTGTAGCTGATACACCTCATTGCTTCCTATACATAAAATCAGAAATCTGTGAGACAGACTTTTAATAATCAAAGACTGTGTAATGAGTTAACATTATGTTCACAGTAACTGCCTACATAATGTTAACACATTATGCAGTCTTTCATTATCAAGTACCTGTCTCACAAATAATTGAATTTTATGTGCCACAGTTTAATCACCCCCAAATGCATCCATCCCTTTTACTCTTCCTCCCTCCTCTCTTCTTTATTCCTCCTCATTTACTTTGGAAAACCCATAAAATTATATATATATATATATATATATATATATATATATATATATATATATATATATATATATATATATATATATACTGTGTATGTATATGTGTGTGTGTATGTATATATATATATATATATATATATATATAATTATGGCAAAAAAATGGGGGGTGGGGCAGCACAATTTTAAATGCCTAGGTCAGCACAAAACCTAAATATGTGGCATTATATATATATATACTGAATACTTTTATATACTCCCTCTCCCCCTCCCTCTCTTTCTCTCTCTATATATCACACCTCCCTCTCCTCCCCCCCTCCTCTCTCTCCCCCCTCCTCTCTCTCACCCCCCTCCTCTCTCTCACCCCCCTCCTCTCTCTCCCCCCTCATCTCTCTCCCCCCCCTCCTCTCTCTCCCCCCTCCTATCTCTCTCCCCCTTCCTCTCTCTCCCCCCCCCTCCTCTCTCCCCCCCTCTCTCCCCCCTCCTCTCTCTCCCTCCTCCTCTCTCTCCCCCTCCTTCTCTCTCTCCCCCCTCCTTCTCTCTCCCCCCTCCTTCTCTCTCTCCCCCCTCCTTCTCTCTCTCCCCCCCTCCTCCTCCTCTCTCCCCCCTCCTCTTCTCTCTCCCCCTCCTCCTCTCTCCCCCCCTCCTCCTCTCTCTCCCCCTCCTCCTCTCTCTCCCTCCCCTCCTTCTCTCTCTCTCCCTCCCATCCTTCTCTCTCTCCCTCCCTCCTTCTCTGTCTCTCCCCCACTCCTTCTCTGTCTCTCCCTCCCTCCCCTCCTTCTCTCTCTCTCCCCTCCTTCTCTCTCTCCCCCTCCTTCTCTCTCTCCCCCCTCCTTCTCTCTCTCCCCTCCTTCTCTCTCTCTCCCCCTCCTTCTCTCTCTCTCCCCCTCCTTCTCTCTCTCCCCTCCTTCTCTCTTTCCCCTCCCTCCTTCTCTCTCTCCTCCCTCCCTCCTTCTCTCTCTCCCCCCTCCCTCCTTCTTCTCTCTCCCCCCTTCCTCCTTCTCTCTCTCCCCCCTCCCTCCTTCTTCTCTCTCCCCCCTCTTTCCTTCTCTCTCCCCCCCTCCCTCCTTCTCTCTCCCCCCTCCCTTCTCTCTCTCTCTCCCCCCTCCCTTCTTCTCTCTCTCTCCCCCCTCCCTCCTCTCTCTCTCTCCCCCCTCCCTTCTTCTCTCTCTCTCCCCCCTCCCTCCCTCTCTCTCCCCCTCCCTCTCTCTCCCTCCCTCCCTCTCCCTCCCCCCCTCTCTCTCCCTCCCTCTCTCTCCCCCCCTCCCTTCTCTCTCTCTCTCCCCCCTCCCTTCTTCTCTCTCTCCCCCTCCCTCCCTCTCTATCCCCTCTCTCTCCCTCCCTCTCCCTCCCCCCTCTCTTTCCCCCCTTCCTTCCCCCCTCTCTTTCCCCCCTTCCTTCTCTCTCTCCCCCTCCCTCCTTCTCTCTCCCCCTCCCTTCTCTCTCTCTCTCCCCCCTCCCTTCTTCTCTCTCTCTCCCCCCTCCCTCCCTCTCTCTCCCCCTCCCTCTCTCTCCCCTCTCTCTCCCTCCCTCTCCCTCCCCCCCTCTCTCTCCCTCCCTCTCTCTCCCCCTCCCTCCCTCTCTCTCCCCCCTCCAAATCTCTCCCCCTCCAAATCTCTCTCTCTTTCTCTCCCTCTCTTTCTTTCTCCCCCTCCCTCTCTCCCCCCTCCCTCTCTCCCCCCTCCCTGTCTCTCTCTCTCTCGCCCCCCTCTCTCTCTCCTCCCCCCCCCTTCTATATGTTCTTCTCAGGAGTATCATAGCCAGCGCCTCACCAACCTGTGACCTCACTGCACGTCACTGGCCTGTCCAACATGTATTCTTAAAAAACAAAGTTATTAATTTTGTGAAGCTGAAAAACGTATCCAGTACTCAGCATAATCTTATGCCTATCACCATTACCATCGCAGAACAATCATCTGTAATAAATGCTTTTGCAATTTCCTGAATATGTTGATACTTTTTTTCTAACTATTTCTAAAATGTGCAACCATTTTGTAACAGTGGAAGCTGTATTTAGTTTAACAAGTACCAAATAGCATTAGCCCCAATCAGATGGTATAACACCAAAACAGGATACCATAATATATCTGCAGTTTTTCTGTCTGTCCAGCAGCAACAAGGTCTTTTGTAATCCTTTTTCTCAATGTGGCATTGGTCCTGTTCTTTTTTTTTTTTGTAAGAATTATTATTATCGGTTATTTGTAGAGCGCCAACAGATTCTGCAGCACTATAAACAAAGGCGGAGTACAAGAAAACAATTATAGGGATCACATGGGTAGAGGGCCCTGCCAAGAGTTGCACTGTTGTAGTCAGCTCTTAAGAAGGTGATCTACGAACAGCTGGACTCTTAGGCATACATGCTAAAGGGGTTCAGGGGATAGCAATGGAGGAGAGGAAATCGTATAAAGAAATGTGAGGGCAAAATTTATCAAGCCCCGAATATTTTCGCAATAGTTTGCAATGTGTGAAGTCAAAAATTTCACCAGTATTTATCAAAATTCTAGAGACATTTTTAGGGCAAAACATTTTTGCGATTTCAAGCGAATAGCTGATCCTAGTTTTCTTGCGAAAATGTCATTTTCGCTTTATTTATCAATCTTAATTTTAGACATCGGTAAATGGTTTATTGTTTTAATCAAGTGATTGTTTAAAAGAATGTTATTTCTTATATATTAAAGTTAGTTTTATTTTGCCCCTTCTTTGGCTCTCTTTCATTAAGGAAGGTTGCCCGTTTTTTGGAGCTCATCTTCGTTCTTTTTAATACACTCATTTCAATTGCACTTATATCATTTTACTTTTTTATAATATATTATTATTCAGGTTCTGTGCCTTGTTGTGGGCAATTTCTAACCCTAGATACAGCAAGAAAAAGACATATTTCCATTTTCCTTCCAGACAAACAACAATATCGCTCTTTATTTTTCACTCCTCGCAACCTACAAATTGGCAAGATTAAAAGCAGTGAATATTACATGCATCACTTTTCATAAATATATGAGCACTGCGAATATATACAGGCATTTTAAAATGCCAATAGAGATTAATACAAGAATTAGGCATTTCCAAACAACTTATTCGCATATACTTAAGACTTGCGAATGGTTATGAGTCAATTTGTTCGCACATATGAAAAGTAGCGACTTTATTGGCACATAACTTTTCATAAATATGGTAATATCATTTGTTAGTTTATTTTTGATGACAAATGTGAGAATTTTCTTTTTCTCACTTTGATAAATCTTGCCTTTAGTGTAGGTTGTATGCATCCCTGAACAGAAGAGTTTTTAGGGAGAGCTTGAAGCTTTCAAAACAATCCTTATTGCTTATTAGATTAGCCAGTCAGGATTGTGATGAGAATATAAAAAAATGAAGCCTTGCTGCTCTTATGATTGGTTGTTGTGAGGGATCTATTTTTACAGTGAGTCCTTACACCACAACCCTGATTGTATAATCTGATAACAATTCAGGACAAACAAAAAAATAAAATAAATAGCAAGGAAACCTAAAAAAGGCCCAGACCAATGTTGAAGAATAGGACCATCAAGTAGGACATTTGATTTTTTAAAGCTGGTATTTTTTTTTTATTTTTTTTTATTGGTGGGGTTTAGGTGCTAAGTTCGGGAGGGTTTTGCAGTGGCAGTTTTCTCATTGGGTCCCCTAGATGTTGAGAGTTTCAGTGCTTAATCACAATTAGGATAATGGGCAGTTCACACAGTGGGTCAAGCAAGACTAGTGGTAAAAGGTTTCATGGAGTTAATTTCTGTTGGATTAATTGCATTTTAAACTATACAATAAATGTTCCAGTATTATTGTATCATTTATTTAGTGTTAGGTTCTGATGTTTCCCATAGAACTTAATAGCTAATAAATAACTTGTGAACAGAGGCAAAGCAGGTTGTCAATTACTTAATGCCAAAATGAGCTTGATTATTAGCGAGCTGTCAGGTTACTGTGAACTGTGGCAAGAACAGGATCTAACCAATGAACAGTAAAAAAAACAATGACATTCAGTATTGCAATCTGGGCTTCAATAATGGGAAATATAAACAAAGCATTACCTTTCCACATTTGAACAGCTTACTAATTTGTGATCTTCTACCTCTAAATTATTTAAATAGATTCTAAGTCTAGGACAAACCTAATGTGTATAATATACCTCATTAAATTCTAGTTTTCAGGTCTTATGTTAGGTTTTTACAATAGAAGAATATCTTTGCTTGGTGATTATTATAGCATATTATAGCTTTAGTAATAAAGCTAAAGCTTTCAGTCTTAATTCTGAATTAATAAAAAAAAAATGTAACAATAATATTGGTGTGATCTTGTAAATATACGTTTTAAAAAATGTAAGCATATAATCTACATATTTCATTAAATTGCATTTTATTAAAAAAAATTTAATCAAAATAATATAACATTGTGTTATTACCTGCTCCAGTTCATCTGTAACAGCTATACCTGTTAATAAAAATAAATAAAGTTAAAATAACTATACTAAAAGACACCAACAGCTACATGATATCAGTAGATATGACTTAAATACAGGTACTCATATAACAGATGACACAATTTTAATGTATTTAACACCCAGTGCTATATGGTAACATCATTTGGTTTTGTAAAACATTTCTCCAAAAAAAAAAGAAAATAAATGTGGCTAATTACAGTGTCTAAATAAAAATATAAAATACTAACTGGTATACTCTAACACTGAAAACATAGTGACATGCATTTACTTTGTAATTTTAATAAAGTCTAAAGCAATTTTTAAACTGAAAATGTTGGTATTAAAATGTCACTTTTAGTATATGAATTTTGAGATTATTCAACATATCCTATATAATAAAAATGCCAAGTGTGGACAAACACACCTGGCCTTAGAGTCCCTACCTGAACAGCCGGTGCAGGCAAAAGTGGGCATGGCCGGGCGTGAGCGGCGTGACGGGGGCGCGACGGGTGTGGTTGGGGCGTGGCCGAACACGGACGCGTGCGAGAGGGATAGAGGAGAGAGAGATAGAAAGAGAGGGGGGGAGAACAAAATAGATGGGAAAGAGCAAGAGAGGGGGGAGAGAGAGCAAAATAGAGGGGAAAGAGCAAAAGAGATGAGAATGAGCAAAATAGAGGGAAGAGAGAGAGAGAGAGCAAAAGAGAGGGGGAGAGAGAAAATAAGAGGGGAAAAGAGAGAGAGCAAAAGAGAGGGATGGAGAGAGAGAGCAAAAGAGAGGTGGGAGAGAGTGCAAAAGAGAGGGGGGAGAGAGCGCAAAAGAGAGGGGGGAGAGAGAGTGCAAAAGAGGGGGGAGAGAGAGCGCAAAAGAGAGGGGGGATAGAGTGCAAAAGAGAGGGAGAGAGAGAGTGAGGGGGAGAGAGAGAGTGCAAAAGAGAGGGGGAGAGAGCACAAAAGAGAGAGGGGAGAGAGAGAGAGCGCAAAAGAGAGGGGGAGAGAGCGCAAAAAAGAGGGGGGAGAGAGAGAGTGTAAAAGAGAGGGGGAGAGAGAGAGCAAAAGAGAGGGGGGGGGAGAGAGCGCAAAAGAGAGGGGGAGAGAGACAGCGCAAAAGAGAGGGGGGAGAGAGAGAGTGCAAAAAAGGGGGGGAGAGAGTGCAAAAGAGAGGGGGAGAGAGAGAGAGAGCAAAAGAGAGCGGGAGAGAGAGAGCGCAAAAGAGAGGGGGGAGAGAGAGAGCGCAAAAGAGAGGGGGGGAGAGAGAGAGTGCAAAAGAGAGGGGGGAGAGAGAGAGCGCAAAAGAGAGGTGGGAGAGAGAGAGCGCAAAAGAGAGGGGGGAAAAGAGCAAAAGAGAGGGATGGGGAGAGAGACAGAGCAAAAGAGAGGGATGGGGAGAGAGACAGAGCAAAAGAGAGGGGGGGGAGAGAGAGCACAAAAGAGAGGGGGAAGAGAGAGAGCGCAAAAGAGAGGGGGAGAGAGAGAGCACAAAAGAGAGGGGGAGAGAGTGCAAAAGAGAGGGGGGAGAGAGCGCAAAAGAGAAGGGGAGAGAGAGAGCGCAAAAGAGAGGGGGGCGAGAGAGAGCACAAAAGAGAGAAGGAGAGAGAGTGCAAAAGAGAAGGGGAGAGAGAGCACAAAAAAAAGGGGGGAGAGAGCACAAAAGAGTGAGGGGAGACAGAGAGAGCGCAAAGAGAGGGGGAGAGAGAGTGCAAAAGAGAGGGGGGAGAGAGCGCAAAAGAGAGGGGGAGAGAGTGCAAAAGAGAGGGGGGAGAGAGAGAGCGCAAAAGAGAGGGGGGAAGAGAGCAAAAGAGAGGGGGGAGAGAAAGCAAAAGAGAGGGGGGAGAGAAAGTAAAAGAGAGGGGGGAAAGAAAGCAAAAGAGAGGGGGGGAGCAAAAAGAGAGGGGAAAGAGCAAAAGAGAGGGGAGAGAGAGCAAAAGAGAGGGGGATAGAGAAAGCCACTGAGAGGGGGTAGAGAGAGCAAAAGAGAGGTGGAGCGAGCGAGAGCGCAAAAGAGAGGGGGAGAGAGCGCAAAAGAGAGGGGGAGAGAGCACAAAAGAGGGGGGAGAAAAAAAAATGTAACAATTATATTGGTGTGATCACAGGGGAAAGGACGACATCTTCACCAGGTTTGCAAACCAAATTCTGCGAGGCCAAGCTGGAGCAATCAGAATTACCGAAGCCTGCTCCTGTTTGATACGGGCTATCACCCGAGGAAGGCAAATGGAGGAAACCGGTAAATTATAGGTATCGGAAATGTTCCTTGTGAATAGGAACATGAAGATACGCGTCCTTCAGATCGATAGTAATCATGAACTGACCCTCCTGAACTAAAGGGAGGATAGAACGGATAGTCTCCATTTTGAAGGACGGATCCTTGAGAAATTTGTTTAGATACTTGAGGTCTAGAATAGGACAAAAAGTTCCCTCTTTCTTGGGAACCATGAATAGGTTGGAAAAGAATCATTGACCCTGTTTTGCCAGAGGAACTGGTGCAATCACTCCCAGCGAAGCAAGATCCTTTACACAGTTTAAGAAGGTCTCTCTCTTTACCTGGTTTACAAATAATCTTGACAGGAAAGATCTACCCCTGGGAGGACAATATTTGAATCCTATCCTGTAGCCCTGGGAGACGACCTCCACTGCCCAAGGATCTAGGATATCGCAAATCCAAGCCTGCTAAAAAAAGAAAGCCTTTCCCCCACTTGATCCAGGACTGGATCGGGGGCGGCCCCTTCATGCTGACTTAGGCTCAGAGGAAGGCTTCTTGGATTGTTTACCCTTATTCCAAGGCTGGCTAGATCTCCAAGAGGTCTTGGTTTATTCAGGCTTGGAAGAAAAGGAGGATTTTTGTCCCTTGAACGTATGAAAATTATAATTCTGGTGACCCTTGGGTCGACTCTTTTTGTCCTGTGGCAGAAAGGCCCCCTTTACACCAGTAAACATGAAAATTATTTCAGCCAGACCAGGTCCAAATAAAGTCTTGCCCTTGAAAGGCAAAGACAGAAGCTTAGACTTGGATGTCACGTCAGCAGACAAAGACTTTAGCCACAAGGCTCTGCGAGAAAGAACAGCAAAGCTAGAAATCTTTGCCCCCAGACGTACTACTTGCATGAAGGCATCACAGACAGAAGTATTAGCCAGCTTTAACGCATTGATTCTATCCTGGATCTCCTCTTTTGTAGTCTCCTCTGAAATCAAATCGGACAAGGAGTTGCACCAATAAGAGGCCACACCAGCAACTGTCGCAATACTAGCAACAGGTTGCCATTGTTAACCCTGGTGAAGGAAGACTTTTCTTAAGCAACCTTCCAGTTTTTTATCCATAGGGTCCTTAAAAGAGGAACTATCCTCTAATAGTTCTCTTGGCTAAGGTGGAAATAGTGCCCTCTACTTTAGGAATAGTGCGCCATAGATCTCGCAAAGAGTCAGCAACATGAAACATCTTTTTAAAAACAGGAGACAGAGAAAAATTAACCCCAGTCTTCTCCCATTCCTGAGAAATAATGTCAGACATCTAGCTAGCTGAGGAGACTTACCACTCCAGTGACTAAGGAGTCCCAACTAGTGACTCTCTCCAGACTCTCCCTACCAAACGCTGCAAAGTTAAGCAATTATGAACAAGGAAAACAATCTGTAATCGTCAAAACCCCATGGAATGTGGAGAAAACTACAGAGACGCTCCGCTCTCCAAACCGTCTGTGCAGTAAAGACCGTAGAAAGGAAGAGCGGAGGGTGATCATGTGATCACAACACAGAAAACGTAATGCACCACAACAGAAAGCGCGCAAATTCCAATGCGCTGCCGACATAAAACATTTCCTTATGAGCCAGAATCCATCTCCAGACACTTAAAATCTAATGATAATGCACCCAAAACAGTATACTATGAGGGCAAATAAACTATAAAATGAGCCCCTGTCTAGAATCCCTCTCATCAGCTAGCCTCAACCAAAGGGGAATTATCAATTAACCACTTATGCTCCAAAGCAGTTACAGTGCCTGACAGTGCTGCCCTTTGATATATCCCCTAATAAGAAGGATAATTAAGTCCAAATCCTTGTCCACTGAGTACTAAAGTGCTGAATCTTTCAAACCTAGAAGGTAAGAGCATTTACCTGTGAAACCAGCTTCAGGGCAGGAACAGCCCTTTAGGTATGACAGACTCAGCTGACCTCTGACAGGGACCTGTAGGAAAAGAAAAACGGAGTAACCAACCCTGGTTTTCTATACAGGGGTAGCATAAATGTTGGAAGGGAAGCAAGGAGTACCTCACCATCTTTCAACTGATAAAATTCTCCATTACTCTTACTAAAGAGGATTACATGGACATAACATAACCCCAATCCTTGCTTGCAGGGAAAAGTACCCATTAAAGTATTAAATATCTTCAGACACCATCTTCGCACATCCTCCTGATGTACAAGGCAAAGAATGACTGAGGGTTTATGGGAAGGGGGAGTGATACTTAACAGCTCTGTTGGGGTGTTCTTTGTCTCCTCCTGGTGGCCAGGAGTGGGATTCCTTCTAGTAATTGAATGGATTTGTGGTCTCTCCATTTAAAACAAAAATTCTAAGAAATGTAATACTGGAATTCTACAGTAATTTGCCATGTTTCCACTAAAGTTCTGTTATATGTTTGTTAGGGGCTTTTTTAGGTATTTAAAAATATTTTTTTCTGCCAAACCTGATCATGTCTTATACACTAAATTCAACAACATTTGAAAAGTGGCAAATAAAAAACTCAATGATGTCCAGTATTAATATGTATTTGGATAGGATAATTAATCATAATAAAGTTACGTGATGATGTCAATATAACCAATCGAGAAATAACCATTTTCACTTATGCTAGAGGAAGGTTATGAACATATTTTTTTCATCTGCATTCACTTACATATGTTCCACATCATGAAAAAAACTGATGCTCCCACATGGAGCAGATAATATACTTTACATCACCTAAAGGAATTTAACCCCTTAACGACCTAGGACGTGCCAGGAACTTCCTACAAAAAAACACCCTTAACGACCAAGGACATTCCTGGCACGTCCTCTGGTCTTTCAAGCGGTGGAAGCGATCCTGACCACTTCCAGCCGCTTTTATGGTATTGCAGTGATGCCTCAGAATTGAGGCATCCTGCAATAAAAATTTTTTACAAACCGATGCAGAGAGAGCCACTCTCTACACCAGTAGCAATGGTGCCGATCAGATATTCGTTGGTGGGTGCATTGGCGGTGGGCTGCCTATCACTACCCGGCATCCGGTTCCTGTGCAATGTGCATACCGGGTGCCAGGAGCGTGTGGGGGGGACTTGTGTGGGGCGCGCGTGTGCGCGCAGCAGCCACTGCCACCAATGAAAAAGTATAAGAAGGAGGGAGAGGGAGGGGGGGAAATACAAATCGGAAGATCTGGGAGGGGGAGAGGGAGGGGGGTTTTGAGGGGGGCTGCTACACTACGGATAAATTATATTTATTTTAAAAAAATGAAAAAAACTTTTGTTTTGGGGGCAAAATGGGTACTGGCAGACAGCTGCCAGTACCCAAGATGGCGGCAAATAGGCAGTAGGGGATGGTTAGAGAGCTGTTTGGGGGAGATTAGGGAGGTTGGGGGCTTAGGGGGGTCCATCAGAGCTACATAATTATAAAAAAATAAATAAAAATAATAATAATAATAATAAAAAAAAGCATTTTATTTCAGTATTGGCAGACTTTCTGCCAGTACTCAACATGGCGGGGACAATTGTGGGGTGGGGGAGGGAAGAGAGCTGTTTGAGAGGGATCAGGGGGTGGGATGTGTCAGGTGGGAGGCTTATCTCTACACTAAAGCTAAAATTAACCCTGCAAACTCCCTACAAGCTACCTAATTAACCCCTTCACTGCTGGGCATAATACAAGTGTGGTGCGCAGCTGCATTTAGCGGCCTTCTAATTGCCAAAAAGCAACACCAAAACCATATATGTCTGCTACTTCTGAACAAAGGGGATCCCAGAGAAGCATTTAAGAAACATTTGTGTCATAATTGCACAAGCTGTTTGTAAATAATTTCAGTGAGAAACCTAAAGTTTGTGAAAAAGTGAACTTTTTTTTTTTTATTTGATCGCATTTGGTGGTGAAATGGTGGCATGAAATATACCAAAAGGGGCCTAGATCAATACTTTGGGATGTCTTAAAATATATATATACATGTCAAGGGATATTCAGGGATTCTTGAAAGATATCAGTGTTCCAATGTAACTAGTGCTAATTTTGAAAAAAAAAAAAATGGTTTGGAAATACCAAAGTGCTACTTGTATTTATAGCCCTATAACTTACAAAAAAAGCGAAGAACATGTAAACATTGGGTATTTCTAAACTCAGGACAAAATTTAGAAACTATTTAGCATAGAAGTTTTTTTGGTGGTTGTAGATGTGTAACAGTTTTTGGGGGTCAAAGTTAGAAAAAGTGTGTTTTTTTCCATTTTTTAGCATATTTTATATATTTTTTTATAGTAAATTATAAGATATGATGAAAATAATGGTATTTTTAGAAAGTCCATTTAATGGCGAGAAAAAACGGTATATAATATGTGTGGGTACAGTAAATGAGTAAGAGGAAAATTACAGCTAAACACAAACACTGCAGAAATGCAGAAATAGCCTTGGTCCCAGACGGTCAACAAATGGAAAAGTGTTCTGGTCACAAAGGGGTTAAATGATAATTATTGTAAATTACTATTTAGTTTCCAATACCCACATATTTACTTTTTGGAGAATATATAAATATATATAAAATAATATATAAATAAGTAAACATTACCTCTTAAGGATTGCCCAAAAGCAATTTAGACTCTCATAATCCTTTTACCCAATATACTTAAAATAAAATAAATGTAGGTCCTCACTTAAACATGCCAAACACCATGGTATGTATAACAGTTTCCATGAAATAAACACCAATTTTAGGGTTGATCACAATTTTTCCGATATCTGCTCCCAATAATGAGGTTTTGCTTTTAGCAGCAGTGGGAAAAGTGTGTTTCAGGCTAGATGATCCTATTGTTATCCATATCCCTCCGGTTAAAAAGAGTAAACAAGTTTATTTTAATTTGTATACAGGCCTGATGGATATACCGGCATATTTACTGATTTTATTGACACTTTTAAAATTTTAAAAGTATATATAGATTTTTCATTATTTCCAATCATTGAGAAAGCACTGTTTTCCTGAGATTTATATCAGGAATCAAGAAGAACACTTTAGGAAATGATTTCTATTAAAAGAAAGTGTAACTATGCTCTTTAATGTTTGAAACAAAAACAAAAGAAATGTACTTACTGCGTGATAAGTTCTCTAATGCTTTCCCCAACTTCTTACTTTCTAGAAGAATATGGTTTAACTCATCAAAATCATGACTTTCAGGTTTTGTCCGCCAGTCCCACTTAGGATGTTCAATAGACCTTGGTACTGAAACAATAAAAGTATTTATGAAAGCCACAAATACTGTACAATAATGGAAATATTTTTTTTCCTGATACAGGCAAGATGCATAAGAGCGTGCACAGAAACTTGATATAGAACAAGATTTTCACTGAGGCCTCACAGAGGTAAATTCTTCTGAAGGCTGACGCTAGGTTAGACATTAGCCTAGATTCATTAAAGGGACAGTTATAGTCAAAATTAAACATTAATGATTCAGAGAGAGCATGCAATTTTAAACAGCTTTCCAATTTACTTCTGTTATCAATGCTGCTTTGTTCTCTTTTTTGTTTTGTTGAAGAGTAAATCTAGGTAGAATGATACGTCTTTAGCAGTCTATGGCAGCAGTGCTAACATCTATGTATAACATCAGGTAGGTTGATAAGAGCTTAGGAGCGTGAATGCGTCTTTAGCATTCCATGGCAGCAGTGTTTGCAGCTAAGCGTAACATTGCCATAAACATTGTTGCAAACACTGCTGCCAGAGAACAAAGTAAAATTGAAAATAGAAGTAAATTGGAAAGTTGCATGGACTTTTCAATCCATTTAAAGTTTAATTTTGACTTTACTTTCCCTTTAAAGAGTGGCTATGAGCTAACGACCTTTTCGGTTTCATTAAGGAAAGAGACAGTGTTCTCTTCAATCTGTTTCCACTAGAAACTAATTGGTCTCTATCTTAAATGAACAGTAAACCCCAAACGTTTCATTCATGATTTGGATAGAACATACAATTCTAAACAACTTTACAATTTACTTCTATTATCAAATTTGCATCATTATCTTATTATCCTTTGCTGAAGGAACAACATTGCACTACTGGCAGCTAGCTGAGCACATCTAGTTAGCCAATCATAAGAGACAAATGTGTGCATGCACCAATCAGCAGGTAGCTCCCACTAGTGTCGGATATGTGTGTATTCATTTTTAACAAGGGATACCAAGAGAACGAAGCACATTTGAAAATAGAAGTGAATGCAAAAGTGTCTTAAAATTGCATGCTCTGTCTGAATCGTGCAAGTTTAATTTTTCTTGTCCAATCTCTTTAAGCAGCTTTTCATTAGTCTCTGCAAGGTTTAAGATGGTTCTAATGAAATACATACCAAAAATACCAAATATTCAAAATAATAACCTCAATAAAAGAATGAATATATTGGACATTTATCGAGTTCAACACAGACAATGATCCCAGACAGGGAACCAGTCCACAAGATTTTGGAGCCTCCATTGACAGATTGACATTACACTGCAGTCTCGCCCCCTTCTCTCACACAAACAATGTATGATATTTGCAACCGCTGAGATTGCAGCCACGTTAAGATGCAGAGGTCATAGCTTCATAAATGGGGGCAATAGTATAGTATATTAATGCACAATAAATGCACCATAATGTAATTTAAGTTTTTTTAAGGGAAAGAACAATTTTAAAGTGGTATTTATTTATTAAAATATACATTTTGTCCTATAATTTCTTTATAATAAAAGAAGATATAGCATTAGTTGTACTAAGAAATCCATAGTGGAGGAATATTGTAGTGAAGTGAAGTAATTCCTCAGGTGTGGGGACCTGATTTTTTAATCCAGTTACTGCTAGCACAGACAGCTATGTAATTAACTCAAGCAAGAGTTTTAGTTTAGTTTTTTGGGGCAGACAGTAAAACAGGGATACATTTCAACGGATTTTCTTTAATAAATCCTGTTAGAGACAATTCAGGTTTCCAGCAACCTATAATGAATGTAAAGAATTATGATATCTAAAGAATGAATGCTATAAGCTAAAAAAAAAAGAGGAAATAATTCATATTTGTCCCTTGAGCATCAGAGGAGGACCACTTAAAGACCATTTCAGCTGGCATATTTTAATAGGAGTGACCTATATCAAAACACAAAATATTATTACCATTATTATTTCAACAGCACCTGCTGTAAGCAATAAAGTAGTCATCATACACTTTACTAACTTGTTCCTCTATTTGCACATCAACAGCCATCTATATTTAATGATCGGTATTGCTAGCAACATGATAATCACAGTGGAAACATCTCCTTTCCATTATTAATTCATTAGTAGGAGACTTACACAGCATATACAAGTGGCAGAAAACAAATCTAAAGCTTTGTGAGCAGATTATAGAAGATGATTAATCTACAACCACATGTTGTGCTATTTGGCCTGGCCTACCAATAGTCCTGCTAATTCTGTTTTGATAAAAAATTAAATTAAATGTTCTGATGTAAACATTTTTTTTTTTTTTGTAAATGCGTCATGCTTAAATTTAAATAGAAATATAACATTATAAGCTTCATAAGATGTGAACTTGATACTAATTCTCACTAGCTCATAGTTGCTAATGCTCATTGGTTGGTAGACAACTAACAATGTTCCTTTAAAAATCCAACTCTCAGTATTGGATCATGGTAACGTCAACATCTCAACATAAATTCAAGCAAAAGATGCTTTGTTATTAAATGTTATATGAAACAGTTTTTAAAATTAAATCCAGTTAAACCTTATAATATCTTACAGAAAAACTTCACTTTCAATTACCTATTCTTTGGAGCTGCACTGTATATTTCATGGCCTATCTTACTCTTACTTAACCAAGTCTGAGATGTTTCTATATTATGACAGTATAATTACCCATATACATTATATTGTCATGTACTTATAGGCTTTACAATTCCATGCTTTGAGTAAGGATGTCTGTTAAATATTGCATTATAAGTGTTAAGATTGTATCCAGTTACATGACTTTTGAAGTAAATCATAGTTGCCCTTTCTAAGACAAAGGCTATAATGCATTCCTTAAGTCTATTTACATGGCCTTGCTTCCCCAACCATATAATCTTTGAGTAGAAACAGATTCTCTTTACAAGTGGCTTATGTCTGTACCCCATGGGAGGATCAAATGTAGATGTGTCGTGGATTCGGGTACACACATAGGTTATAGTACATCCGCAGCACAAGCAGGGTCATGTACAGTATCTTACCTAAACATTGTTCATTCCAATTACACACATTTTTGTTTTAATGCAGCTTCTAAACTTTACCTCGCCAGCACTAACATTGAAAGCAAAAGTCCTCTCAATATATTGGTGGAGGCTCTCAACCTCAGTTTACACATGCAAACAGCGGAAGCCACATGCCCATCATGTCCCACTTATTATCTATAGCCCCCTTCCTTGATTTCTCTAATATGGTTGCAAGAGTCTCACTTCTCTCAGTTATTTTATTTTATAATCAAAACTCCTTACAGTTACCTACCTCTTGACTTCTAACTGGTTTCCCCAACCACACACTTTTGTGATTTCTTTGCAATCCTCTGATCCCTATAACTAATCCACCATGTACATATATTCTCTTTTTTAATGCTGTCATCATCTATTGTACTCAATAGGCAAAGTTAATAGATACTTTACTACCATGATGATTGGAACCTGCACATTCTTACCTTGAAAAAAAATCCACTCTTATTTTGGGTAATTTCATTATAACCATTACTCCTACAGCCTCCAGTATTCTCTCTCTAACCTCTAAAATGTTTTAGTTCTTATTAGTGCATTATATATCTAACATAATAATGTAATATCAACTTCATCCACTCAGTATTCCTCAGGATCTACACTTTTACTTTTTTTAAACCATGAACTTTTAACCACAATCACTTATTTTATAGCTCTTTGGCCGTTTTAATAACCCCCTAAATCCAAAGTGTAGTACATCTTCTATTGTGAGGCCCCCTGAGTGTTCATATTCTTTTATTTTGGGCTAGATTACAAGTGGCGCGATAACTGTTACACGCGAGTGATAAGGAGTATATTGCGGCTCTTTGCGTGAATCGGAAATAGCTTGAGTATTACGAGTTGAAAGTAAATGCGGTCACTTGAGCGCAATTGAATTTAACGTGTGTTGGGTTAGTGTGATTTTATAGCTCTGGTTATTGTTACACAAAACACATACAAAATACATTGTACAGTACAGTTACACTCAGAATAACACTATTGCATAAAAAAGGGCTCAAAGATATGAGGTCTTAGGTGCAAAGGGCTTTAAAATAGAGATACATACATAGATATGTCTAAATATATGTATGTGTATTTACAGACATATACACATAAAAACATATATATGCATATATAGACTTATATGTAAGTGCAATGGAGCACTTTGCAGTTAAGTAGATGAAGATATATTTTTTTACCAAAAAAACATGAGATATATATAGAAATATTTTATTTAAACTGATATACAGCCTTAAAAAAAATAGATTTAAATTAATAAGTTTAAACATTGTTTTGCTAAATTAAATGTGTTTTATAAAGTCAAAAGATCTTGAGTGATCAATCCTATTATGTACTCCTGGGGGGAGATCCCACTGCCCAATATCTTAAAATCTTAACAGGACTTATACATTTTACATTCCATGAAGGAATAGTATTCAAACAAGAGAGAGAATTCCTAATTGCTAGGGATCCTGCCTGTGCCTTCTATTATCACCTACCCAAGATCCATAAGGACTTTTTGAATCCTCCAGGTAGGCCAATTATAGCGGGCATAGGCAGTCTGACAGACAATGTTTCTGCTTATATTGACTCTTATCTGCAGAAATATGTGGTAGGATTGGAGTCTTATATATATGGATAACATAGTAATTTCAGATAGTCCATTGTGGATCACCTGTGATGTAACATCCTTGTATTCCAATATCCTCCATCATCTGAGGATAGAAGCTGTATCCCAATTTTTGGAGGATGATTGGTATATTCCCCCCTTCAAAAACAGTTAATTTTACAATTAATTTTATTTATTTTAAAACATAATTACTTTTTATTTCAAGATCATTTTTATTTACAAGTCAAGGGAACCGCCATGGGTACCAGGTTCGCCCCTAGTTTCGCAAATCTCTTTATGGGATACTTTGAACAACATTATATATATATATCAATTTATATTTGGGGCGAACCTGGTATTCTATGGAAGGTTCATTGAAGACCTTATTTTTATTTGGAATGGCCCTAGAGAATTGGCTTGTGAATTTATTGACCATTTATTGAACAGGAAATTGTTTTTTTAGATCTACATCTAAGTTTCAATGACCAGGGGGAAATTGATAGTGCTATTGCTGGCAGTCGATTGTAATAGCTACTTGGAATATTCAAGCAACCATTATCTCCCTTGGAAACAGAATGTTCCATACGGCCAGTTCAAAAGAATAAGACGTAATTGTAGTTCTTTAAATCAATTCAAATCAAATATTTGAGGAAAAAATATTATTGAGAGAGGTTATTTATGAGCAAGGGCAGAGAATAGAGACAAATATTTTAAAACTAAAAAGAAGGAAGATGTATTCCCTAATAAACCAAATCTAAGATTTATTATGCAATATAATTCCAATCATTTATTAATCCGCCAAATCCTTGACAAACATTGGAGGATACTCAAAAGGGACCCAATTGTAAATGAACTAATAGGAGAGAAGGCCACTGTAGTGTTTAAAAGATCACCTAACCTTCAAAAACATTCTAGCACCAAGTAGAATTGTTAAAGAAGTCAAGAATACAAATTTAATAGGAAATAATAAAGCCCATAAACAAAATCAGATTCTGGTTTCTAGTATTCCTCGAGTGACATCTGGCAATAAGCCCAAAAGGGGAGTCTTTAAATGTAATATCAAGAACTGCAAAATGTGTCATAAACAGAATAACTTTAAATCTTATGTGACTGGCAAAAGTTACCCCATTAGGGGTGTCTTGACATGTGCATGACACTATGTGATTTATTTGCTAAACTGCATTTGTAGGGTTTAATACATAGGTCGCACCATCAGAAGAGTCAGCCATCGCTGGTCTGAACATTCGTGCAGTATATTGAAAAACAGAAAATCACATAGTGTCATCAAACATTGCCATAATAAACACAACGGGAGTCCTGATTGCTGTACCATCATTCCTGTTGAACACATACCTCCATCTTATTTATATAATAGGTTTATGAGACTTCGACAGAGGGAGACATATTGGATACACAAATTGAAGACCCTTTCTCCTTTGGGTCTTAATATCAATATTGACTTGGCAGTCTTTTAAAAAGATAGACTTGACTGTCGGTTATCATCCTCCCTTTTGTCTTAACATTTAACATTACTAATGCTTTGATTAATATATATACTATAACTCTTTATATATTTCTTATTAACTGTTTATTATTATTATTTTTATTATTGTATAGGTTTTTTTAATAATAGATTGTTATTATTATGTATATTCACATGAAATTAGGGATTTGGGGGATTATAATAATGTTATTCTTTCTAATTGCAATATGGAGAATTATTGTTACTATTATTATTATGATATTATATTTACTTTATTGATATAATAATTTTTATTATTCTTTAAGTTGTATTATTGCTTAGTATATGGTCTTCATGGGTGTATTTAATGTTCATAAATTTGAGTTTCTTTTTTATTATTATTGCGGCAGGTGGGTGGGGGAATATGAGTGTTATAGAATTCTATTCAGATATGTGTGCTCCATTTTTTAGAGCTATGGTTTATATGTTGATGGTTAGAGATAGTTCTACAATTTTTAACATATAATTTATAATCAGCGGATTGTTATCTATACATTTCTCATCTGTTTAGACGAAAATTATGCACCATGCCCCTTTCGTTTGAATGTTATGACACGATCAGCTGTAGTATTATTTACTTTTTCTAGGGTTGCGATTGGTTAGAACATTAGTGTTCATATGGGCGTGTTTTTATCGTTGTGAGCTGTATTGGTTATGACCATGCAGCCGTAACAGTTTTTAATGATTCATTATGTGTTTCGGGGGGTAACAGTGGGAGAGATAAGCTTACTAAGATATACTCTATGATTCTTAAAACGTGTCTATATATTTGAACTTGTCAGCGCACAATGCATTATTTTGCAATTGATTATACTGTCACATCACACACAACTGTGTGATTAGTTCCAATGTCGGCCTCCGGGTCCAATAGGATGCCGTTTACCGGTAGGTGGGTAATTGCTTGAATATGGACAGGTTGTTATCATCACACCTCTCACTAAAATTGCGGGATCATTGGCATATGGACGCCGAGTGGTAAACCAATGAAGTGTGACTTCGCTTGGGTGTGTTATTTTATACAGTTGCAATTGGTTAGTTGGTTGTATATTTGGAGCAAGGTTTAGTGAGAATATCATAGCCTGATGAAACAGCGGTCATGCTGAGAAACGCGCAGCTGTGTTCTCTATACATTTTTATTATTGTTTTTAATAAAAGCAACACTTGTTTATACTCCTTGCTCCTGTTGAATGAATCTTGGACATCTGAGGTTAAGTCCAGTGTCGTTGGAAGATTGAACCAAATTTGGACATCTATCCTTTTGCCTTTAATTTCTTGTGAGAACGTGTTCCTGTTTCACTTCGCATTCATGAGTCAGCTGAGCGGCTCCAAAGTCCCAGTCTGCTGAATATTGCACTGGTTGTGCATCTTGGTTTGTGAGTATATTTTGAGATATATACTTGCCTTCTCTAATGTTCCCTATGGTATCACACTAGGCGCCTCTATTTTTCATCCCATCTTGCAGGATTTGGTTCTTGTTTTATAAAGTAAAGTTTTATAACTCAAACATTTAATTACATTTTAAATACTTGCTCCACATTATGCCCTCGGGAGCGAGTACACCATGTTTATTCCCATGATTCATCTCTTATAATGGCGTAGGAGGAGAATGTAACGCAAGCGGTTGTCACGTGACACAGTAGTGCTGCGCCAAAGTGTTTACAGAAGAGCGGGTGAAAGGTAGGGACGGGTAGCGCATGTGCATGTGAACGTGCTTCTACTAACTGAATATTTATAGCACTCATAATATATGCAATGATTTGATGATAGCTATCCAGCATTTCAATGAAGTGAATGTCCCTCCATGTTTCACAAATGGGATATTTGAGATAGGTTTGAGAGGAGTCGTTGTACCCTTTCTTAAAGGGACAGTCAACACCAGAATTTTTGTTTAAAAAGAAAGATAATTCCTTTATAACCCATTCCCCAGTTTTGCATAACTAGCAATCGGCTATATTACGAGTTTTGCATTATGGCACATAACGCTGCTTTTTCACTACCGCTGCTATTACGAGTCTTGCAGGTATAGCTGTACCGCATACCTTTTTGGCCGTAACGCAACGTAACTAATGCACCTTTCAAAAAGTCCTTTTTCAATGGGACTTCCATAGCGCCAGTATTACGAGTTTTGCCTGGGAGGCCAAAAAGTGAGCGGTACAGCTTATACCGACAAGATTCGTACCGCCATCTAAAGTCATTAGTTATGGGTTTTGCGCTACAAAGCTGTAGCATAAAACTCATAACTAAAGTGTCACAAAGTAAACTAACACCCATAAACTACCTATTAACCCCTAAACCAAGACCCTCCCGCATCGCAAACACTCTAAAAATATTAACCCCTAATCTGCCACTCCAGACATAGCCACCACTATAATAAACATATTAACCCCTAAACCACCGCACTCCCGCATCGAAAACGCTAGTTAAATATTATTAACCCTTAATCTGCCGCCCTTAACGTCCCCTCCGCAACTATACTAAAGTTATTAACTCCTAACCCTAAGTCTAACCCTAACACCCTTAACTTTAATATAATTAAAATAAATCTAAATAAAAATTACTATCATTAACTAAATAATTCCTATTTAAAACTAAATACTTATAGTTACATTGTAGCTATCTTAGGTTTTATTTTTGTTACACAGCTAAGTTTGTATTTATTTTAACTAGGTAGACTAGTTAGTAAATAGTTATTAACTATTTACTAACTATCTAGTTAAAATAAATACAAATTTACCTGTAAAATAAAACCTAGCCTGCCTCACACTAACACCTAACATTACAATAAAATTAAATAAATTGCATTAATTAAATACAATTAACTAAATTACAAGAAAAATAAACATTAAATTACACAAAATAAAAAAGAAATGATCAAATATTTAAACTAATTACACCTAATCTAATAGCCCTATCAAATAAAAAAAGCCCCCCCCCCCCCAAAAAAAAATAAAAAAACCCTAGCCTAAACTAAACTGCCAATAGCCCTTAAAAGGGCCTTTTGCGGGGCATTGCCCCCAAAAAATCAGCTCTTATACCTGTAAAAAAAAATACAAACAACCCCCTAACAGTAAATCCCACCACCCACACAACCAAACCCCCCAAATAAAATCCTATCTAGGGCATTTAGCTCTTTTTCTGTGCCCAAACCCTAATCTAAAAATAAAACCCATCCAATAAACCCTTAATAAAACCTAACACTAACCCCCGAAGATCCACTTACAGCAAGAAGTCATCCTCCAGGCGGGCAGAAGTCTTCATCCAGATGGCATCTTCTATCTTCATCCTTCCGACGCGGAGCGGCTCCATCTTCAAGACATCCGGCGCAGAGCACCCTCTTCTTTTGATTCCTCTTGAAGAATAAAGGTTCCTTTAAATGACATCATCCAAGATGGCGTCCCTTGAATTCCAATTGGCTGATAGAATTCAGCCAATCGGAATTAAAGATAAAAATCAGCCAATCGGAATTAAAGGGTAAAAAATCCTATTGGCTGATGCAATCAGCCAATAGGATTAAGCTTGCATTCTATTGGCTGTTCCAATCAGCCAATAGAATGAAAGCTCAATCCTATTGGCTGATTGGATCATCCAATAGGATTGAAGCTCAATCCTATTGGACGATTGCATCAGCCAATAGGATTTTTTACCCTTTAATTTCCGATTGGCTGATAGAAATCTATCAGCCAATCGGAATTCAAGGGACGCCATCTTAAATGATGTCACTTAAAGGAACCTTCATTCTTCAAGAGGAATCGAAAGAGGATGCTCTGTGCCGGATGTCTTGAAGATGGAGCCGCTCCGCGTCAGAAGGATGAAGATAGAAGATACCGTCTGGATGAAGACTTCTGCCCACCTAGAGGACGACTTCTTGCCGCTTGGATGAAGACTTCTCCTGGCTTCGTTGAGGACTTCTGCCCACTTGGATGAAGACTTCTCCCGGCTTGATGAGGATGGATGTCCGGTCTTCAAAAACTGTAAATGGATCTTCGGGGGTTAGTGTTAGGTTTTATTAAGGGTTTAATGGGTGGGTTTTATTTTTATATAAGGGTTTGGGCACACAAAAATAGCTAAATGCCTTTTTTTTTAAGGGCAATGCCCATCCAAATGCCCTTTTCAGGGCAATGGGGAGCTTAGGTTTTTTAGATAGGATTTTATTTGGGGGGTTTGGTTGTGTGGGTGGTGGGTTTTACTGTTAGGGGGTTGTTTGTATTTTTTTACAAGTAAAATAGCTGATTTCTTTGGAGCAATGCCCCGCAAAAGGCCCTTTTAAGGGCTATTGGCAGTTTAGTTTAGGATAGGATTTTTTTTTTATTTTGGGGGGCTTTTTAATTTTGATAGGGCTATTAGATTAGGTGTAATTAGTTTAAATATTTGATAATTTATTTTTTATTTTGTGTAATTTAGTGTTTATTTTTTTGTAATTTAGTTATTTGTATTTAATGTAATTTATTTAATTTTAGTGTAATGTTAGGTGTTAATGTGAGGCAGGTTAGGTTTTATTTTACAGGTAACTTTGTATTTATTTTAACTAGATAGTTAGTAAATAGTTAATAATTATTTACTAACTAGTCTACCTAGTTAAAATAAATACAAATTTACCTGTAAAATAAAAATAAAACCTAAGCTAGCTACAATGTAACTATTAGTTATATTGTAGCTAGCTTAGGGTTTATTTTATAGGCAAGTATTTAGTTTTAAATAGGAATTATTTAGTTAATGATAGTAATTTGTATTTAGATTTATTTTAATTATATTAAAGTTAGGGAGGTTAGGGTTAGACTTAGATTTAGGTTTAGATTTAGGGGTTAATATATTTATTTAGTGTTAGTGATGTGGGAGGCCAGAGTGGTTAATAACTTTGGTATAGTTGCGGCGGTGACGGCGACATTGGGGGCGGCAGATTAGGGGGTTAATAAGTGTAGGTAGGTGGCGGCGACATTGGGGGCGGCAGATTAGGGGTTAATAAGTGTAGGTAGTTGGAGGCAACGTTGGGGGCGGCAGATTAGCGGTTAATAAGTAAGGTGTTGGCGATGTCAGGGGCAGCAGATTAGGGGTGTTTAGACTCAGGGTTGATGTTAGGGTGTTGGGTGTAAACATAAATTTTCTTTCCCCATAGGAATCAATGGGGCCAGTTACGGAGCTTTATGCTCCTTTAATGCAGGTGTTAGGCTTTTTTTTAGCCGGCTCTCCCCATTGATGTCTATGGGGAAATCGTGCACGAGCACTTAAAAAAACAGCTCAAAGTAGCGCTGGTATTTATGTGCGGTATGGAGCTCAACGCTGCCATATTGCCCACAAATGCAGGATTTTTGCAAACCTGTAATAGCAGCGGTATTAAAGTTGAGCGGTGGAAATAACTTGCAAGTTTTACCGAGCCGCTCATAACGCAAAACTCGTAATCTGGCCGAATGTTATAGAAACACACGTTTTACCTCTGTGATTACGTTGTATCTATGCCTCTGCAAACTGCCCCCTTATTTCAGTTCTTTTGACAGACTTGCATTTTAGCCAATCAGTGCTATCTCCAGGGTAACTTCACGTGCATGAGTTCAATGTTATCTATATGAAACACATGAACTAACACCCTCTAATGGTCAAAATGTATTCAGATTAGAGGTCAGATTAGAGGCAGTCTTTAAGGTCTAAGAAATTAGCATATGAACATCCTAGGTTTAGCTTTCAAATAAGAATACCAAGAGAAAAAAAGCAAAATTTACATTCCCTATTTAAATCATGAAAGTTTTTTTGGACTTGACTATCCCTTTAATTTAAAGGGACAGTCAACACCAAAATTTTTGTTTTTAAAAAAGGTAGATAATCCCTTTATTACCCATTTCCCAGTTTTGCATAACCAACACAGTTATATAATTACACTTTTTACCTCTGTAATTACCTTGTATCTAAGTCTCTGCAAACTGTCCCCTTATTTCAATTCTTTTGACAGACTTGCATTTTTAGCCAATCAGTTCTGACTCCTAAGAGCTTCACGTGCCTGAGCTCAATGTTATCTATATAAAACACATGAACTAATGTCCTCTAGGGGTGAAAAACTGTCAAAATGCTTTCAGATTAGAGGAGGCCTTCGAGGTCTAAGAAATGAACATATAAACCTCCTATGTTTAGCTTTCAACTAAGAATACCAAGAGAACAAAGCAAAATTGGTAATAAAAGTAAATTGGAAAGTCGTTTAAAATGACATGCCCTATCTGAATCTACTCTATACCATTGCCATGTGGCCTTATAGCTTAATGTTCCCAATATTTTTCTTTATTTTTAATGATTCAGATAGAACAATTTTAAACAACTTTCCAATGTACTTCTATTATCATGTGTCTGCAATACTATATGGCAGCATTTTTGCAACAATGTCATGTAGTGCTCCAGACATATGCACGATACGTATCTAGATCTCTTCATCAAAGAATAACACAAGAAAGAAGCAAATTTGATAATAGAAGTACATAGGATTTTTTTTTTTTAAATTGTATTCTCTATCTGAATCATGAAAGTACAATTTTATGTTTCATGTTCCTTTAAGACCCTTGCATAACAATATATATATATATATATATATATATATATATATACACACACACACACACAAAACTTCCAGAACCCAGCACTCTCATTTACCAAGTTTGCAAATCAACTGCCAGGGTGCACGTTCAATGTAATAACATATGATGTCCTGCAACAAACCGCACTCACTGGTCTTTTCTTTACTGTGTCAAAATCATTTAATGTGATGTTTCGGGGTTTCCCCCTTTATCAAACAGATAAACACACAGAACAAAATATTTCCCTGTATCCCCAAATATACCCACACCGTCTCATCCCTATTCTCTGCTCTGCCGAAGCGGAAGACACCCGGCGTTCCACCAGCACAATGTTGCATGCGTGATGCAAACTACGGAGTCCCAGGCCAGCCAACTGTATTAAAAATCAAAGCATAAACAGTTAACATCAATATTACATGTTACGATCGTGTAGTCGCACCTGGCTGGCAAACCTGCCCTGCTAGCTGCTCATATTGATACATTCTAATACTTCTAATAAATTCTTTACATGTATCTTTTGCACAAACGTCTGAAGTCCTATCCAGATCTACACATATGCTTAATATTCAGTACACTCACTGTATATCAATTTTTTAAACTACAACACTGACACTTAAGCATAATACATTAAACCTATGCATCCCTCTTGCTCAATTTCTCTATTCAGATTAACAATGTTAATGTCACAGTAGGTGTTTAGACCTTTTGGGACAAAAGTGTCCAGCTTATGTATCCACCTTGATTCACATTGCAGCAATTTATTTGCCCTGTCTCCCCCTCTGGGTATTTTTGGTACCTTATCTATAATTATGTACTTTAAGTCATATACATAGTGTCTCTCTCTTGCAAAGTCTCTTGCCCCAGGTTGTTCTGAGTCTCCGTTTTTCTATTGCTACTCTTATGGCCGAACAATGGTTAGCTATCCTTGTTCTCAGATCATCAATAGTTTTCCCAACGTAAAATTTACCGCAGACACAATGCAAGAGATAGACAATGAACGTAGTGGTACATGTCACCCTGTGTTTTATCTAGAATTTACGGTTAGTCCATGGGTGTGTGAAAAATGCACTTTGCGTGAGACCATTACATGTGGTGAATCCTGCACACCTAAAGCATCCTTTCGTAGTTGTCAACCACGTTGATGGTATATAAGATGTTTGATTATCTGGCCTTGTTAGCATCTCTCAAGGAGCTTCCTCGTTTGTAACTGATCCTTGGCAGATCAAACTCTTGTAAAGACAAATTTGGGTCACTATTTACAATGTACCAGTTCTTCTGTAGTATCTGTGTATAGTTATTTGTGTCAGGATTATACTGTACAACAAATGTCATGCATTGTTTTGATTCCGTTGTATTGGTAGTTTCAGTATCTTTCAATGCTTCTTCCTGTGTCATGTTCAATGCCACATAATAGGCTTCATCAATGTTTTATTTCTTGTACATACAATGTACAAATTTCTGATACATCTGCTGTAGTTGTAGTTCTTTACCCTCAGCTGTAGTATTATTCCTTACCACCCATCTAAACTGTGATATAGGCAGTGATTTCTTGCTCCCTGGCGGGTGACAGCTGGTCTGCAACAACATAGAGTTCCGATCAGTTTCTGTAGAATATAAGGTTGTGCTTAACCCTTTATCGCCGTAACTGATTCTTAGATCTAGGAAATATATTGTTTTCAAATTCCATGTTACTTTGAACATAAGGACTGTATTGGCTTCATTTAATCTTTCAAGCCACTCTTCCATTTCAGTCACTGTTCCATCGCAGACCACAATCAAGTCATCGATATACCTCTTGAATATCTTAATGCTGGGGTCCTCAAAGATTTCTGATCTTTTTATTTCAAGGTTACCTAAGAAAATGTTGGCATACGATGGGGTCACATTTGACCCCAACGCCATGCCTGCCATTTGCAAATATTAGTTACATTCAAATATAAATAGTTGAATCTGAGACAATAATTCAACAACTATACTAGTACATCCCCTGGGGGACCCACATAGGGATGTCTACGTGTTTCATCAATGACAGCTTCCACCCCTTCATCATGGGGGATTACTGTATAAAGACTGGTGACGTCTAAAGTCATGAGTATATCTTGTTCCTTGATGTTAGTTACCCCCGGCAGTATCCTTACTAATTCTGTTGAATACTTTAGATAAGATGGAATGCTTTTCACCATGGGCTGCAGAATTCAATCCAAATATGTGGTGATGGGTTGCAGGATAGACCCCCTTGCAAAGACAATAGGCCTACCAGGTGACTTAGTTGGATGTTTATGCACTTTTTCTGTAAATATATGGTTATCTATATATGCATAGTTTGCCTTAACATTGTTAATCAGAATAAAGAAATTGAGCAAAAGGGATGCATAGGTTTAATGTATTATGCTTAAGTGTCAGTTAGTGTTGTAGTTTAAAAAAATGTATATACCGTGAGAATACTGAATATTAAGCATATGTGTAGATCTGGATAGGACTTCAGATGTTTGTGCAGTAGATACATGTAAAGAATGTATTAGAAGTATTATAATGTATCAATATGAGCAGCTAGCAGGGCAGGTTTGACAGCCAGGAGTGACTACACGCTCGTTACATGTGATATTAATGTTAACTGTTTTTGTTTTGATTTTCAATACAGTTGGCTGGCCTGGGACTCCATAATTTGCATCACGCATTCGCAGTTGTGCTGGTGGAACGCCGGGTGTCTTCCGGTTCGGCAGAGCTGAGAATGGGGATAAGATTGTGTGTATATATTTTGGGATACAGGGTAAGATTTTTTACTATGTGTTTATCTGTTTGAGAAAGGAGGAAACCCCAAAATGTCACATTAAATGATTTGACACAGTAAAGAAAAGACCAGTGAGTGCGGTTTGTTGCAGGACATTATATATATATATATATATATATATATATATATATATATATACAGTTGTATGCAAAAGTTTAGGCACCCCTGACAATTTCCATGATTTTCATTTATAAATAATTGGGTGTTTAGATCAGCAATTTCATTTTGATCTATCAAATACCTGAAGGACACAGTAATATTTCAGTAGTGAAATGAGGTTTATTGGATTAACAGAAAATGTGCAATATGCATCCAAATAAAATTAGACAGGTGTATAAATTTGGGCACCCCAACAGAAATATTGCATAAATATTTAGTAGAGCCTCCTTTAGCAGAAATAACAGTCTCTAGACACTTCCTATAGCCTGTAATGAGTGTCTGGATTCTGGATGAAGATATTTTGGACCATTCCTGCTTGCAAAACATCTCCAGTTCAGTTAGGTTTGAAGGTTGCCGAGCATGGACAGCTCAGTCAAATCACTACACAAATTTTCAATGATATTCAGGTCTGGGGACAGGGATGGCCATTCCGGAACACTGTACTTTTTCCTCTGCATAAATGTAAGAGTAGATTTTAAGCAGTGTTTTGGGTTGTTGTCTTGTTGAAATATCTAGCACCGGCGTAACTTCAACTTTGTGACTGATTCCTCAACATTATTCTCAAGTATCTGCTGATATTGAGTGGAATCTATGCGACCCTCAACTTTAACAAGATTCCCAATACCGGCACTGGCCACACAACCCCCACAGCATGATGGAACATCTACCAAATTTTACTGTGGGTAGCAAGTGTTTGTCTTGGAATGCTGTGTTCTTTTGCCACCATGCATAACGCCCCTTGTTATGACCAAATAACTCAATCTTTGTTTCATCAGTCCACAGTACCTTCTTCTTTTAAAATGAAGCTGGCTTGTCCAAATGTGTTTTTGCATACCACAAGCGACTCTGTTTGTGGCGTGTGTGCAGAAAAGGCGTCTTCTGCATCACTCTCCCATACAGCTTCTCCTTGTGCAAAGTGTGCTGAATTGTTGAACGATGCACAGTGACACCATCTTCAGCAAGATGATGTTGTAGATCTTTGGAGGTGGTCTGTGGGCTGTTTTTGACTGTTCTCAACATCCTTTGCCATTCCTTCTCTCAGATATTTTACTTGGCCTGCCACTTCTGGCCTTAACAAGAACTGTGCCTGTAGTATTCCATTTCCTCAACATGTTCCTCACAGTGGACACCGACAGTTTAAATCTCTGCAATAGCTTTATGTAGCCTTCCCCTAAACCATAATGTTGAACAATCTTTGTTTTCAGGTCATTTGAGAGTTGTTTCGAGGCCCCATGTTGCCACTCTTCAGAGCAGAGTCAAAGAACAACAACTTGCAATTGGCCACCTTAAATACTTTTTTTCATGATTGGATGCACCTGTCTATGAAGTTCAAGGCTTAATGGGCTCACCAAACCAATTGTGTGTTCCAATTAATCAGTGCTAGGTAGTTACAGGTATTCAAATCAACAAAATCACAAGGGTGCCCAAATTTATGCACCTGTCTAATTTCGTTTTGATGCATATTGCACATTTTCTGATAATCCAATAAACCTCATTTCACTACTGAAATATTTTTTTAGATCAAAATTAAATTGCTGATCCAAACCACCAATTATTTATAAATGAAAATCATGGAAATTGTCAGGGGTGCTTAAACTTTTGCATACAACTATATATATATACATACACACATTATCTTACAAAAGTGAGTACACCCCTCACATTTTTGTAAATATCTTATTATATCTTTTCATGTGACAACACTGAAGAAATGATACTTTGTTACAATGTAAAGTAGTGAGTGTACAGCCTGTATAACAGTGTAAATTTGCTGTCCCCTCAAAATAACTCAACACAAAGGGCTAGATTTATCAATGCTGAGGCGTACAGGGGCGGGTCTGGTGACCGCTGCTTGATAAATCATGGCGAGCAAGTTCTTATGAGAACTTGCTGCCGCAGGGGCTTGATAAATCTAGCCCAAAGCCATTAATATCTAAACTGTTGGCAACACAAGTAAGTAAGCATATAATCTCAGGGAAAGCTATTGATTATTTATTTGCACTAAGTTCTGTTTGTGTATTTTAGGTTACCTAGGGTGGAGTTTTTGGAAGAGCAGGGTGGATTTCAATATCAGGTACATTGTAAGTCGGTGTGTGAGTGATTAAGGTGATTAGGCTCACCTGATGTTAGTTTGGTTCCTTTAAAAGACTGGGGGAAAATCTCAGTCAAGAGAGAGAGAGACAAGTAGTTGGCAAAACCTGTATTGTTGCAACTGAGAGAGAAACTGGTACAAAATTGTTACGCACTATTGCTACTATTGTTATCTTGTTGGTAAACAGACAAGCTGCCCCATAATAGTCAGCTACAATTTGTTTTAGTAAGAGCTCAGAATAGCAAGAACTTTAATTTATGTTTTGTTTATTTATTGAATAAATAAGTGCTATTTTGCTGCCAGAAATAAACAGGCAACAGGCCTATAAAAGATACAAAGTGTGTGAAGTATGTACCTGTCCCAGAAGGCTGTGCAATTACTGAAAGATCCCTTGGCAGATGTGCATGAACAAGTGTTGTCTGTTAATATATATATACTGTGTGTATATATATATATATATATATATATATATATATATATATATATATATATATATATATATATATATATACAGGGAGTGCAGAATTATTAGGCAAGTTGTATTTTTGAGGATTAATTTTATTATTGAACAACAACCATGTTCTCAATGAACCCAAAAAACTCATTACTATCAAAGCTGAATAGTTTTGGAAGTAGTTTTTAGTTTGTTTTTAGTTATAGCTATTTTAGGGGGATATCTGTGTGTGCAGGTAACTATTACTGTGCATAATTATTAGGCAACTTAACAAAAAACAAATATATACCCATTTCAATTATTTATTTTTACCAGTGAAAGCAATATAACATCTCAACATTCACAAATATACATTTCTGACATTCAAAAACAAAACAAAAACAAATCAGTGACCAATATAGCCACCTTTCTTTGCAAGGACACTCAAAAGCCTGCCATCCATGGATTCTGTCAGTGTTTTGATCTGTTCACCATCAACATTGCGTGCAGCAGCAACCACAGCCTCCCAGACACTGTTCAGAGAGGTGTACTGTTTTCCCTCCTTGTAAATCTCACATTTGATGATGGACCACAGGTTCTCAATGGGGTTCAGATCAGGTGAACAAGGAGGCCATGTCATTAGATTTTCTTCTTTTATACCCTTTCTTGCCAGCCACGCTGTGGAGTACTTGGACGCGTGTGATGGAGCATTGTCCTGCATGAAAATCATGTTTTTCTTGAAGGATGCAGACTTCTTCCTGTACCACTGCTTGAAGAAGGTGTCTTCCAGAAACTGGCAGTAGGACTGGGAGTTGAGCTTGACTCCATCCTCAACCCGAAAAGGCCCCACAAGCTCATCTTTGATGATACCAGCCCAAACCAGTACTCCACCTTGCTGGCGTCTGAGTCGGACTGGAGCTCTATGCCCTTTACCAATCCAGCCACGGGCCCATCCATCTTGCCCATCAAGACTCACTCTCATTTCATCAGTCCATAAAACCTTAGAAAAATCAGTCTTGAGATATTTCTTGTCCCAGTCTTGACGTTTCAGCTTGTGTGTCTTGTTCAGTGGTGGTCGTCTTTCAGCCTTTCTTACCTTGGCCATGTCTCTGAGTATTGCACACCTTGTGCTTTTGGGCACTCCAGTGATGTTGCAGCTCTGAAATATGGCCAAACTGGTGGCAAGTGGCATCTTGGCAGCTGCACGCTTGACTTTTCTCAGTTCATGGGCAGTTATTTTGTGCCTTGGTTTTTCCACACGCTTCTTGTGACCCTGTTGACTATTTTGAATGAAACGCTTGATTGTTCGATGATCACGCTTCAGAAGCTTTGCAATTTTAAGAGTGCTGCATCCCTCTGCAAGATATCTCACTATTTTTTACTTTTCTGAGCCTGTCAAGTCCTTCTTTTGACCCATTTTGCCAAAGGAAAGGAAGTTGCCTAATAATTATGCACACCTGATATAGGGTGTTGATGTCATTAGACCACACCCCTTCTCATTACAGAGATGCACATCACCTAATATGCTTAATTGGTAGTAGGCTTTCGAGCCTATACAGCTTGGAGTAAGACAACATGCATAAAGAGGATGATGTGGTCAAAATACTCATTTGCCTAATAATTCTGCACTCCCTGTATATATATATATATATATATATATATATATATATTACATTCCATAAAACTTGTTAAATGAGAATTTCTGGCCCCTCCCTCTGGCTACCGCATGAAATGCATACCAAATGGTTGGTACATTAAGGTGTTCTGTTGATACAGTTGCCTTTGCTAAAATTGAAACAGAGCTAAATGCTATGCGCTATAAAGCCAGTGTCCTCATTTTACATCATGTCATGAGGACAAATAAAGGTTTTCTCCCTAAAGTACTTTCCATACATGTAAATTAATCAGGAGATTGTTATTCATTCGGTTTGTCATAAACCACATTATAGTAATGAAGACTTCTACACAAATTGGATGTTGTCATAGACTTTAAATACTATGTCTTGACTTCTATGTCCTTTCATAAATCAAACACATTTGTCCTTTTCTAAGGTAAAAGAGAAAGATAGAAATCTCCAAAAGTCACTACCATACAACAGCTATAAGGGCTACTTTTGTTTCCAAGAGTGACTGATTCCATATTACTGTTCACACCACCAAACCTGTGACTATTAGTTAATTAACCCCTTAAGGACCGGGCATTTCAGACTAAAACTTTCCCAAAAGACCAGAGCATTTTTAGCATTTTTGCTATCACTCCATTTAAACAGCAATAGAGCCTTTTTTTTTTATTTACCTATCAAAACTTTATATAATTTTTTTAGTAGACAACACAAAGTATTGATCTAGGCCCATTTCACTATATTTCATGCCACCATTTCACCGCCAAATGCTTTCAAATAAAAAAAAATTGTTAACTTTTTCACAAACTTTAGATATCTCACTAAAGTTATTTACAAACAGCTTGTGGAATCATGGCACAAATGGTTGTAAAAGCTTCTCTGGGATCCCCTTTGTTCAGAAATAGCAGACATATATGGCTTTGGCATTGCTTTTTGCTAATTAGCAGGCCGCTAATTGCAGCTGCGCACCACACTTTTATTATTCCCAGCATTGAAGGTGTTAATTAGGCAACTTATAACATAAATTTTAGCTTTAGTGTAGAGGTTTGCCTCCCACCTGACAGCTCTCTTCCCTCCCCCACCCCTCCAGTGGTCACCCCATCTTAAGTACTGGCAGACAGTCTGCAAGTATGCAGTTTTAGACGTTTTCTAAAAAAAAACCTTACCTTTCCACCTCCCTGATCCCTCCCAAAAAGATCTCTAACCCTCCCCCTCTAACTAGATCCGCCATCTTAGGTACTGGCAGCTGTCTGCCAGTACCCAGTTTACAAAAATGTGGCAATTTAACTTATTTAAAAACAACACACATTTTTCTGTAGTGCAGCTGCCCCCCACCTCATTTATCCCCTCCCAAATTGCTTTCCCACCCTCTAATCCCATGACTCCCCCTCTCCCTGCTCCCCCTCCTCCCTCCTACCCCTTCCCTGCCACGCTGATGTTTGTTTTTTTTCTGAGCTGCTGGTGCAACGCCGCCCCCTGCAGACTCGCGGCCAATCGGCTGCCAGCAGGGAGGTGTCAATCAACCCAATCGTACTCGATTGGGTTGAATTCCTGTGATTCCTGACCGCCTGCTCAGAGCCTGCAGGATTGAGCTTGCATTCTATTGGCTGATTGGAACAGCCAATAGAATGTGAGCTCAATCCTATTGGCTGATTGGATCAGCCAACAGGATTTTTTCTACCTTAATTCCGATTGGCTGATATAATTCTATTAGCCAATCGGAATTGAAGGGACGCCATCTTGGATGACGTCACTTAAAGGTACCGTCATTTAGTGTTAGTCGTCGGAAAGAAGAGGATGCTCTGCGTTGGATGTCTTGAAGATGGACCCGCTCCGCTCCGTATGGATGAAGATAGAAGATGCCGTCTGGATGAAGACTTCTGCCCGTCTGGAGGACCTCTTCTGCCCAGATAGGATGAAGACTTTGGACCGTCTGGAGGACCACTTCTGCCCGGTTGGGTGAAGATGTCTCAAGGTAGGGTGATCTTCAAGGGGTTAGTGTTAGTTTTTTTTAAGGGGGGATTGGGTGGGTTTTAGAGTAGGGTTGGGTGTGTGGGTGGTGGGTTTTAATGTTGGGGGGGTATTGTATTTTTTTTTCCAGGTAAAAGAGCTGATTACTTTGGGGCAATGCCCCGCAAAAGGCCCTTTTAAGGGCTATTTATAATTTAATATAAGGTAGGGATTTTTATTATTTTGGGGTGATTTTTATTTTATTAGGGGGATTAGATTAGGTGTAATTAGCTTAAAAAAATTACAATTATTTTATTATTTTCTGTAATTTAGTGTTTGTGTATTTCCGTAATTTAGATAATTGTATTTAATTGTATTTAATTGTAGTTAGTTTAGGGAATTTATTTAATTATAGTGTATAGTTAGGAGTAATTGTAATATAAGCCCTAATATAGCTACAATATAACAAATAATTATATTGTAGCTATTTTAGGATTTATATTTATTTTACAGGTAAATTTGTCTTTATTTTAACTAGGTAGTTATTAAATAGTTAATAACTATTTAATAGCTATTGTACCTAGTTAAAATAAATACAAAGTTGCCTGTAAAATAAATATAAATCCTAAAATAGCTACAATATAATTATTTGTTATATTGTAGCTATATTAGGGTTTATTTTAAGTAAGTATTTAGCTATAAATAGGAATAATTTATTTAATAAGAGTTAATTTATTTAGTTAGATAAAAATTATATTTAACTTAGGGGGGTGTTAGTGTTAGGGTTAGACTTAGCTTTAGGGGTTAATACATTTATTAGAGTAGCGGCGAGGTCCGGTCGGTAGATTAGGGGTTAATAAGTGTAGGTAGGTAGCGGCGACGTTGGGGGGGCAGATTAGGGGTTAATAAATATAATATAGGGGTCGGCGGTGTTAGGGGCAGCAGATTAGGGGTACATAGGTATAATGTAGGTGGCGGCAGTGTACGGAGGGGCAGATTAGGGGTTAATAATAAAATGCAGGTGTCAGCGATAGCAGGGGCGTCAGATTAGGGGTTAATAAGTGTAAGATTAGGGGTGTTTAGACTCGGGGTTCATGTTAGGGTGTTAGGTGCAGACTTAGGAAGTGTTTCCCCATAGGAAACAATGGAGCTGCGTTAGTAGCTGAACGCTGCTTTTTTGCAGGTGTTTTTTTTCAGTTCAAACTGCCCCATTGTTTTCTATGGGAATATCGTGCACGAGCACGTTTTTCAAGCTGGCCGCTACCGTAAGCAACGCTGGTATTTAGAGTTGAAGTGACGGTAAATTATGCTCTACGTTCCCTTTTTGGAGCCTAACGCAGCCCTTCAGAGAACTCTAAATACCAGCGTTATTTAAAAGGTGCGAGGGGAAAAAAACACGCGTAGCTAACGCACCCCTTTGGCCGCAAAACTCTAAATCTAGCCGTTAGATAGATACAATGTAATTATTAGTTATATTGTAGCTATTTTAGGGTTTATTTTATAGGTAAGTATTTAGTTTTAAATAGGAATTATTTATTTAATTGTAGTAATTTTATTTAGATTTATTTAAATTATATTTAAGTTAGGGGGGTGTTAGGGTTAGACTTAGGTTTAGGGGTTAATACATTTAATATAGTTGCGGCGACATTGGGGGCGGCAGATTAGGGGTTAATAAATGTAGGTAGGTGTCGGCGATATTAGGGACGGCAGATTAGGGGTTAATAAAATGTAACTTATGTTTGTGAGACAGGAGTGTGGCGGTTTAGGGGTTAATATATTTATTAAGGTGGCGGCGATATCCGGTCGGGAGATTAGGGGTTAAATATTTTATTTAAGTGTTTGCGATGTGGGGGGGCCTCGGTTTAGGGGTTAATAGGTAGTTTATGGGTGTTGTGTACTTTTTAGCACTTTAGTTAAGAGTTTTATGTTACGGCGTTAGCTCATAAAACTCTTAACTACTGACTTTTAAATGCGGTACAAGTCTTGACAGGAGAGGGTATACCGTTCACTTTTTCCAAGATTCGTAATACCGGTGTTAGGAAAATCCAATTGATAATATGGGATACACAATTTACGTAAGTGGATTTGCGGTATGTTGGAGTCGCGGAAAAAAAAGTGAGCAGTACACCTGTACCTGCCAGACTCGTAATACCAGCGGGCGTTAAAAAGCAGCGTTGGGACCTCTCAACGCTGCTTTTTAAGGCTAACGCAAAACTCGTAATCTAGGTGTTTGAGATTGCAATATAACATTTTCAATCACATAGTAAATGGATATAAACCCCAATTCGTTTCTTTCACGATTCAGACAAAGCATGCCATTTTAAAGGGACAATGTACTCCAGAATTGTTATTGTTTAAAAAGATAGATAACCCCTTTATTACCCATTCCCCAGTAATGAAGGGATTATCTATCTTTAAAAACAATACAAATTTACAAGTAGACTCTCCCTTTAATGTTGACTATAGAGTATTACTTTACTGGTATGAAGAAGTCTGTCTAAAATTGATATTAAAAGCAAAAAGGCAAAGCACTGTAAAGGTCATTTGCACATCCTTACTCAGAATTCCTTGCTACAGTGGAGCTTCTATGCAGAAAAATATCAGATGTATGCACAATGATTGTGTGTCAAGAAAGTTTGAAAAAAATTAGGGCTCTACTAATTGTGTATAACAAGTTACTGTGGAATCCACTTTCCAAAATCAGTAGCTCTTGATTTGGTAGTTGTTGGTAATTTTTTTTAACAATTTGTACTTGTGTGATACACATGTAACACTCTATACTTATAATGGACAGCACTAGTAATACATTTGTTTCATATTAAATCATCATTTATGTGTGTCACTTTCTATTTTTAACACTTTTGAAAACCTGATATTGTCTACTAGTGTTTGCTATTGCATTTTCTAATACACCTCAAAATACTGCATGAGGTTGTATTAGGGCTTAATAAATGGGGAACATAGTGTTAAAAAGAAAAAAAAAGTTGAGGCATTTGGGAAGAGGTATAAAGTATGTGATGGGGGAGGTAAAGGGTTAAGTGAGTATGTGTGTGCCTTATTACTATTGGCCTATTTATAAAACACTGGACAGATGAGGAACCTGTCTTCCTGGTATCAAGATGAGCAGGCAGTATCCGCAACTTCATAGGTGGAGCCCAGTGTCTAGAGTGGCTTTCAGCCTCTGTACTACTCAACTGGAAAAACTTAAACACACGCCGTAACAGAAATCCATTACCTAACAGACATTAGCTTGCAAAAATGGCATCTGCACTGTGTGACATTACTTGAGCATGCAATTTAGTATTGTGGGTTGATAAATATTACTACTACTACTTTAAATTTCTTAATTTGCATGTTGACTGCAGTTCAGCACTGAACAGCCGATATATTTTATACATTTATTTATATTTTTATTATAAGCGTGAGTACCATAGAGACACGTACAACAGCACAATGTATTCTTAATCTTCTTACTCTGGTTAATATATTACCAGACCACATTGCTTTACTTAAAGGGACACTGAACCCAAATTTTTTCTTTCATGATTCAGATAGAGCATGCAATTTTAAGCAACTTTCTAATTTAATTCTATTATCAATTTTAATTCATTCTCTTGCTATCTTTACATGAAAAAGAAGGCATCTCAGCTAAGGAGCCAGCAAATGTTTGCTTCAGGACCATGGACAGCACTTGTTTATTGGTGCTGACCAATCAGCAAGGACAACCCAGGTTGTTCACCAAAAATGGGCCGGCATCTAAACTTACATTCTTGTTTTTCAAATAAACATACCAAGAGAATGAAGAACATTTGATAATAGGAGTAAATTAGAAAGTTGCTTAAAAATGCATGCTCTATGTGAATCATGAAAGAAAATTTTTGAGTACAGTGTCCCTTTAATAAATATTTTTGCATGTGATCATATTTGTAGATTTAGTTTACAATACTTTATTATTATAGCTTTATATCAATGTGATCAGCTAGCTAAGATGACCTGAGATCCTGAGTTATAATGATTTATAATAATTTATTAGTGGAATGGATTGGGAAGATAAAAACGTACTAAGCAAGGTCATAAATCTTTATTATACCAGTGGAACAGTAGTTTCTGTCTGACAAAAAGCACAGAACTACAATTGCATGAAGAATAAAGCTTGCTCACTTTTAAATCATCTTACAAATTAATACTTACAGGACTTGGATTCTGGAGAAGGTGGAGAAATGTTACAAACTGCAAGGTCACTCTTTGACTTTTTTGGCTTTTTTGCATTTACTTGCCAGGGTTTGTCATAGCTTCTAAAATCTCGCCGCATTCCTTTGTTTTCTAAAAAGAAAAAGAAAATAAATGTATATTTTTTACATTTTGAGTACAAGGCAAAAGCAGAGCTTAGAAACACAGATATAGCGGGACTGCAATAACTAAAGAAAATAGTCAGCATTATGCAGATAGGAACTGAAATTTCCAGGTTACTTATATTTGTATCATTTAATTAATGGAACCTGAAACCCTTGTAAAGTTAGATTGGTGAATAAACATATCTGTGCATTCTAATGCCTAGAAAATCTTAAAATTAAACTACCATGATTCAGATTGAGCATGTAGTTTTAAGGGGATTTTAAATTTACTGCCAACATCAAATTATTATCAGTTCTCTTGGTATCCTGTTGAAAGGCATATCTAGGTAGGGTAAGGAGCAGTAATACACTGCTAGGATATGCTATAATATATGGCTACACAGATATGCCTTTTCAGGGGTTAAAGGAATAGTCTAGTCAAAATTAAACTTTCATGATTCAGATAGAGCATGCAATCTTAAGCAACTTTCTAATTTACTCCTATAATAATTTTTTCTTCGTTCTCTTGGTATCATTATTTCAATGCAAGCTTAGGAGCCAGCCCATTTTTGGTTCAGGACCTGGGTAGTGCTTGCTGATTGGTTGCTTCATTTAGACACCAATCAGAAAGTGCTACCCAGGTGCTGAACAAAAAATGGGTTGATTCCGATGCTTACATTCTTGCTTTTTCAAATAAAGATACCAAGAGAACAATGAAAAATTGATCACTGGAGTAAATTAAAAAGTTGCTTAAAATTGCATGCTCTATCTGAATCATGAAAGTTTAATTTTGACTAGACTACCCCTTTAAAGATATATACAAGCAATAGAGCATTTTCTTGTTGCACTTGTATGTCCCTTTAAAGGTACAATACACTCTAACAGTTATTACTCATAAAAAAGTTTAATTATGTACAGTTAAACATTAAGCAACATACTTAAATTATAGAAAAAAAAAAACAAATAATTAAACTCTGAAAATTGTATTTTTTTTTTTTATCTCTAAATAGAAGCTGCACTGCATTCTGTGAAATTCATACGGTCTGACATTGCAACAGTCTACAAAGTTATTGCTTGATTAGTGCAGGAGCTCATTTATATATATTCTCAACTGACAACAGCAAAGTAGACAATACAGAACTTCAAGGTTTTTGTAGGTGTAAGCCCCTGGACTGCAAAATAAAGCAAAACTTGCTAACAAATAGATTAGTTTAACTGCTTTAAAAACTTTCAACTAGATTTAGAGTACTGCGGTAGCCGTCAAAAGCAGCGTTAAGGGCTCCTAACGCTGCTTTTGGCCGCCCGCTGGTATTTAGAGTCATGTAGGTAAAGGTCTAACGCTCACTTTCAAGCTGCAACTTTTCCATACCGCAGATCCCCTTACGCCAATTGCGTATCCTATCTTTTCAATGGGATCTTCCTAACGCTAGTATTTAGAGTCTTGGCTGAAGTGAGCAGTAGACCCTCTACCGACAAGACTCCAGCCGCAAAAAAAAGTCAGTAGTTTAGAGCTTTCTGGGCTAACGCCGGTTTATAAAGCTCTTAACTACGTCATTTAAAGGAACCTTCATTCGGCGAGTAGGCGTCGGTGAAGAAGGATGGATCCGCGTCGGCTGGAAGAAGATGGCTCCGCTCCGCTTTCGGATGGTTGAAGATAGAATATGCCGCTTGGATGGAGATGTCTACCGGTCCAGATGTCCTCTTCTGCCCGGATAGGATGAAGACTTGTGCCGCTCCGGATGTCCTCTTTTGGTCCATCGGTGCCCGGCTGGGTGAACACGACTCAAGGTATGGAGATCTTCAAGGGGGTAGTGTTAGGTTTATTTAAGGGGGGTTTGGGTTATGTGGGGTGGTGGGTTGTAATGTTGGGGGGGTGGTATTGTGGGGTTTTTTACAAGCAAAAGAGCTGAGCTGATTACTTTGGGGCATGCCCCGCAAAAAGCCCTTTTAAGGGCTGGTAAAAGAGCTGGTTACTTTTTAATTTAGAATAGGGTAGGGACCTTTCTTATTATTTTTTATTATTATTATTTTGGGGGGCTTTTTATTTTACTAGGGGGCTTAGAGTAGGTGTAATTAGCCTAATATTCTTGTAATCTTTTTTTTTTTTTTTTTGTAATTTAGTGTTTTTTTTTTTTTGTAATTTAGTTTAGTTTATTTAATTGTAGGTAATTGTAGGTAATTTATTTAATTAATTTAATGATAGTGTAGTGTTAGGTTTAATTGTAACTTAGGTTAGGATTTATTTTACAGGTTATTTTAACAAGGTAGCTATTAAATAGTAAATAACTATTTAATAGCTATTGTACCTAGTTAAAATAAATACAAAGTTGCCTGTAAAATAAATATAAATCCTAAAATAGCTACAATGTAATTATTCGTTATATTGTAGCTATATTAGGGTTTATTTTACAGGTAAGTATTTAGTTTTAAATAGGAATACTTTAGTTAATAACATTTAATTTATTTCGTTAGATTAAAATTATATTTAATTTAGGGGGTGTTAGGGTTAGGGTTAGACTTAGCTTTAGGGGTTAATACATTTATTAGAGTAGCGGCGAGGTCCGGTCGGCAGATTAGTGGTTAATAAGTGTAGGTAAGGTAGCGGTGACGTTGGGGGAGGGCAGATTAGGGGTTAATATGCATAATATAGGGGTCGGCAGTGTTAGGGGCAGCAGATTAGGGGTTCATAGGGATAATGTAGGTTGCGGCGGTGTCCGGAGCAGCAGATTAGGGGTTAATAGTGTAATGCAGGTGTCAGTGATAGCTGGGTTGGCAGATTAGGGGTTAATAAGTGTAAGGTTAGGGGTGTTTAGACTTGGGGTTCATGTTAGGGTGTTAGGTGCAGACTTAGAAACTGTTTCCCCATAGGAAACAATGGGGCTGCGTTAGGAGCTGAACGCTGCTTTTTTGCAGGTGTTTTTTTTTCCAGCTAGCTGCTACCGTAAGCAACGCTGGTATTTAGAGTTGAAGTGGTGGTAAATATGCCTTTACGCTCCCTTTTTGGAGCCTAACGCAGCCCTTCAGAGAACTCTAAATACCAGCGTTGTTTAGAAGCAGCGCTAGAAAAAAAACAGAATTTATGTTTACCTGATAAATTTCTTTCTCCAACGGTGTGTCCGGTCCACGGCGTCATCCTTACTTGTGGGATATTCTCTTCCCCAACAGGAAATGGCAAAGAGCCCAGCAAAGCTGGTCACATGATCCCTCCTAGGCTCCGCCTACCCCAGTCATTCGACCGACGTTAAGGAGGAATATTTGCATAGGAGAAACCATATGGTACCGTGGTGACTGTAGTTAAAGAAAATAAATTATCAGACCTGATTAAAAAAACCAGGGCGGGCCGTGGACCGGACACACCGTTGGAGAAAGAAATTTATCAGGTAAACATAAATTCTGTTTTCTCCAACATAGGTGTGTCCGGTCCACGGCGTCATCCTTACTTGTGGGAACCAATACCAAAGCTTTAGGACACGGATGAAGGGAGGGAGCAAATCAGGTCACCTAAATGGAAGGCACCACGGCTTGCAAAACCTTTCTCCCAAAAATAGCCTCAGAAGAAGCAAAAGTATCAAATTTGTAAAATTTTGTAAAAGTGTGCAGTGAAGACCAAGTCGCTGCCCTACATATCTGATCAACAGAAGCCTCGTTCTTGAAGGCCCATGTGGAAGCCACAGCCCTAGTGGAATGAGCTGTGATTCTTTCGGGAGGCTGCCGTCCGGCAGTCTCGTAAGCCAATCTGATGATGCTTTTAATCCAAAAAGAGAGAGAGGTAGAAGTTGCTTTTTGACCTCTCCTTTTACCGGAATAAACAACAAACAAGGAAGATGTTTGTCTAAAATCCTTTGTAGCATCTAAATAGAATTTTAGAGCGCGAACAACATCCAAATTGTGCAACAAACGTTCCTTCTTTGAAACTGGTTTCGGACACAGAGAAGGTACGATAATCTCCTGGTTAATGTTTTTGTTAGAAACAACTTTTGGAAGAAAACCAGGTTTAGTACGTAAAACCACCTTATCTGCATGGAACACCAGATAAGGAGAAGAACACTGCAGAGCAGATAATTCTGAAACTCTTCTAGCAGAAGAAATTGCAACTAAAAACAAACTTTCCAAGATAATAACTTAATATCAACGGAATGTAAGGGTTCAAACGGAACCCCCTGAAGAACTGAAAGAACTAAATTGAGACTCCAAGGAGGAGTCAAAGGTTTGTAAACAGGCTTGATTCTAACGAGAGCCTGAACAAAGGCTTGAACATCTGGCACAGTTGCCAGTCTTTTGTGAAGTAACACCGACAAGGCGGAAATCTGTCCCTTCAGGGAACTTGCAGATAATCCTTTTTCCAATCCTTCTTGAAGGAAGGATAGAATCCTAGGAATCTTAACCTTGTCCCAAGGGAATCCCTTAGATTCACACCAACAGATATATTTTTTCCAAATCTTGTGGTAAATCTTTCGAGTTACAGGCTTTCTGGCCTGAACAAGAGTATCGATAACAGAATCTGAGAATCCTCGCTTCGATAAAATCAAGCGTTCAATCTCCAAGCAGTCAGCTGGAGTGAAACCAGATTCGGATGTTCGAACGGACCCTGAACAAGAAGGTCTCGTCTCAAAGGTAGCTTCCAAGGTGGAGCCGATGACATATTCACCAGATCTGCATACCAAGTCCTGCGTGGCCACGCAGGAGCTATCAAGATCACCGACGCCCTCTCCTGATTGATCCTGGCTACCAGCCTGGGGATGAGAGGAAACGGCGGGAACACATAAGCTAGTCTGAAGGTCCAAGGTGCTACTAGTGCATCCACTAGAGCCGCCTTGGGATCCCTGGATCTGGACCCGTAGCAGGGAACTTTGAAGTTCTGACGAGAGGCCATTAGATCCATGTCTGGAATGCCCCACAGCTGAGTGACTTGGGCAAAGATTTCCGGATGGAGTTCCCACTCCCCCGGATGCAATGTCTGACGACTCAGAAAATCCGCTTCCCAATTTTCCACTCCTGGGATGTGGATAGCAGACAGGTGGCAGGAGTGAGACTCCGCCCATAGAATAATCTTGGTCACTTCTTCCATCGCTAGGGAACTCCTTGTTCCCCCCTGATGGTTGATGTACGCAACAGTCGTCATGTTGTCTGATTGAAATCGTATGAACTTGGTCCTCGCTAGCTGAGGCCAAGCCTTGAGAGCATTGAATATCGCTCTCAGTTCCAGAATATTTATCGGTAGAAGAGATTCTTCCCGAGACCAAAGACCCTGAGCTTTCAGGGATCCCCAGACCGCGCCCCAGCCCATCAGACTGGCGTCGGTCGTGACAATGACCCACTCTGGTCTGCGGAATGTCATCCCTTGTGACAGGTTGTCCAGGGACAGCCACCAACGGAGTGAGTCTCTGGTCCTCTGATTTACTTGTATCTTTGGAGACAAGTCTGTATAGTCCCCATTCCACTGACTGAGCATGCACAGTTGTAATGGTCTTAGATGAATGCGCGCAAAAGGAATTATGTCCATTGCCGCTACCATCAACCCGATCACTTCCATGCACTGAGCTACGGAAGGAAGAGGAACGGAATGAAGTATCCGACAAGAGTCCAGAAGTTTTGTTTTTCTGGCCTCTGTTAGAAAAATCCTCATTTCTGAGGAGTCTATAATTGTTCCCAAGAAGGGAACCCTTGTTGACGGGGATAGAGAACTCTTTTCCACGTTCACTTTCCAGCCGTGAGATCTGAGAAAGGCCAGGACGATGTCCGTGTGAGCCTTTGCTTGAGGGAGGGACGACGCTTGAATCAGAATGTCGTCCAGGTAAGGTACTACTGCAATGCCCCTTGGTCTTAGCACCGCTAGAAGGGACCCTAGTACCTTTGTGAAAATCCTTGGAGCAGTGGCTAATCCGAAAGGAAGCGCCACAAACTGGTAATGTTTGTCCAGGAATGCAAACCTTAGGAACCGATGATGTTCCTTGTGGATAGGAATATGTAGATACGCATCCTTTAAATCCACCGTGGTCATGAATTGACCTTCCTGGATGGAAGGAAGGATAGTTCGAATGGTTTCCATCTTGAACGATGGAACCTTGAGAAATTTGTTTAAGATCTTGAGATCTAAGATTGGTCTGAACGTTCCCTCTCTTTTGGGAACTATGAACAGATTGGAGTAGAACCCCATCCCTTGTTCTCTTAATGGAACAGGATGAATCACTCCCATTTTTAACAGGTCTTCTACACAATGTAAGAACGCCTGTCTTTTTATGTGGTCTGAAGACAACTGAGACCTGTGGAACCTCCCCCTTGGGGGAAGTCCCTTGAATTCCAGAAGATAACCCTGGGAGACTATTTCTAGCGCCCAAGGATCCAGAACATCTCTTGCCCAAGCCTGAGCAAAGAGAGAGAGTCTGCCCCCCACCAGATCCGGTCCCGGATCGGGGGCCAATATTTCATGCTGTCTTGGTAGCAGGGGCAGGTTTCTTGGCCTGCTTTCCCTTGTTCCAGCCTTGCATTGGTCTCCAAGCTGGCTTGGCTTGAGAAGTATTACCCTCTTGCTTAGAGGACGTAGCACTTTGGGCTGGTCCGTTTTTACGAAAGGGACGAAAATTAGGTCTATTTTTTGCCTTGAAAGGCCGATCCTGAGGAAGGGCGTGGCCCTTACCCCCAGTGATATCAGAGATAATCTCTTTCAAGTCAGGGCCAAACAGCGTTTTCCCCTTGAAAGGAATGTTTAGTAGCTTGTTCTTGGAAGACGCATCAGCCGACCAAGATTTCAACCAAAGCGCTCTGCGCGCCACAATAGCAAACCCAGAATTCTTAGCCGCTAACCTAGCCAATTGCAAAGTGGCGTCTAGAGTGAAAGAATTAGCCAATTTGAGAGCATTGATTCTGTCCATAATCTCCTCATAAGGAGGAGAATCACTATCGAGCGCCTTTATCAGTTCATCAAACCAGAAAAATGCGGCTGTAGTGACAGGGACAATGCATGAAATGGGTTGTAGAAGGTAACCCTGCTGAACAAACATCTTTTTAAGCAAACCTTCTAATTTTTTATCCATAGGATCTTTGAAAGCACAACTATCCTCTATGGGTATAGTGGTGCGTTTGTTTAAAGTAGAAACCGCTCCCTCGACCTTGGGGACTGACTGCCATAAGTCCTTTCTGGGGTCGACCATAGGAAACAATTTTTTAAATATGGGGGGAGGGACGAAAGGAATACCGGGCCTTTCCCATTCTTTATTAACAATGTCCGCCACCCGCTTGGGTATAGGAAAAGCTTCTGGGAGCCCCGGCACCTCTAGGAACTTGTCCATTTTACATAGTTTCTCTGGGATGACTAACTTTTCACAATCATCCAGAGTGGATAATACCTCCTTAAGCAAAATGCGGAGATGTTCCAACTTAAATTTAAATGTAATCACATCAGGTTCAGCTTGTTGAGAAATGTTCCCTGAATCAGTAATTTCTCCCTCAGACAAAACCTCCCTGGCCCCCTCAGATTGGGTTAGGGGCCCTTCAGAGATATTAATATCAGCGTCGTCATGCTCTTCAGTATCTAAAACAGAGCAGCCACGCTTACGCTGACAAGGGTTCATTTTGGCTAAAATGTTTTTGACAGAATTATCCATTACAGCCGTTAATTGTTGCATAGTAAGGAGTATTGGCGCGCTAGATGTACTAGGGGCCTCCTGAGTGGGCAAGACTCGTGTAGACGAAGGAGGGAATGATGCAGTACCATGCTTACTCCCCTCACTTGAGGAATCATCTTGGGCATCATTGTCATTGTCACATAAATCACATTTATTTAAATGAATAGGAATTCTGGCTTCCCCACATTCAGAACACAGTCTATCTGGTAGTTCAGACATGTTAAACAGGCATAAACTTGATAACAAAGTACAAAAAACGTTTTAAAATAAAACCGTTACTGTCACTTTAAATTTTAAACTGAACACACTTTATTACTGCAATTGCGAAAAAACATGAAGGAATTGTTCAAAATTCACCAAATTTTCACCACAGTGTCTTAAAGCCTTAAAAGTATTGCACACCAAATTTGGAAGCTTTAACCCTTAAAATAACGGAACCGGAGCCGTTTTTAACTTTAACCCCTTTACAGTCCCTGGTATCTGCTTTGCTGAGACCCAACCAAGCCCAAAGGGGAATACGATACCAAAAGACGCCTTCAGAAGTCTTTTCTAAGTATCAGAGCTCCTCTCACATGCGACTGCATGCCATGCCTCTCAAAAACAAGTGCGCAACACCGGCGCGAAAATGAGACTCTGCCTATGCTTTGGGAAAGCCCCTAAAGAATAAGGTGTCTAAAACAGTGCCTGCCGATATTATTATATCAAAAAACCCAAATAAAATGATTCCTCAAGGCTAAATATGTGTTAATAATGAATCGATTTAGCCCAGAAAAAGTCTACAGTCTTAATAAGCCCATGTGAAGCCCTTATTTACAATCGTAATAAACATGGCTTACCGGATCCCATAGGGAAAATGACAGCTTCCAGCATTACATCGTCTTGTTAGAATGTGTCATACCTCAAGCAGCAAGAGACTGCACACTGTTCCCCCAACTGAAGTTAATTGCTCTCAACAGTCCTGTGTGGAACAGCCATGGATTTTAGTTACGGTTGCTAAAATCATTTTCCTCATACAAACAGAAATCTTCATCTCTTTTCTGTTTCTGAGTAAATAGTACATACCAGCACTATTTCAAAATAACAAACTCTTGATTGAATAATAAAAAACTACAGTTAAACACTAAAAAACTCTAAGCCATCTCCGTGGAGATGTTGCCTGTACAACGGCAAAGAGAATGACTGGGGTAGGCGGAGCCTAGGAGGGATCATGTGACCAGCTTTGCTGGGCTCTTTGCCATTTCCTGTTGGGGAAGAGAATATCCCACAAGTAAGGATGACGCCGTGGACCGGACACACCTATGTTGGAGAAAAGACGCGTAGCTAACGCACCCCTTCGGCCGCAAAACTCTAAATCTAGGCGTAAGATATTTGGATATGAAAAAAAAATACAAATTACAAGGTCAGGCTAATTCTCCTAGTTTGCCAAATAAACACCATATTCTCAAGTAGTAAATGATCTGATTAATCTACAAAGTCCAATCATGGCAACACCCAAAACAGGAAACCAAACTTTTATTCCCTCTAAACAACTTTCAGCCAGAAATGAAAGGACCTGATCTTCTTTCAAAACTTTGCATTTTGAATTTTAAGAAAATATTTAATGAGTGACAATACCACAGCTACAATAAAATTTGTATAACAAAATAATATAATTCACAATTCATTATTTAGAAGCACATGGGCTTGATTTATCAAACAGTTTGCCCAGCTACGACTGCAGGTTCTCACAAGAGAACTTGCAGTCAGTATTTATCAAGCAGCGGTCATCAGACCACTGCTTTCTAGCCTCTTCTCCACCTCTTAGGTGGGTCATTTCAATCTCCCTGGTCTCGTCCGACCGGGGAGATTGACAGCTCCTGCCCGAGTGTGATTGGCTAAGCGCGGGCAGGGGGCGGTGTTGCACAAGATTGCAAAATAGCGGTCTTGTGCAAGGTTGAATTCCAGCAGTGGATTGCTGCCTGCCAGAGGCAAGCTGGGGCGGACAGGGGCGAATATGTATAATTAAAGCTACACCAAAAAAAAAAATTAAAATATGAAAATTAACCTGAAAACAACATAATTTATGTAAGAACTTACCTGATAAATTAATTTCTTTCATAGTGGCAAAAGTCCATGAGCTAGTGACGTATGGGATATACATTCCTACCTGGAGGGGGCAAAGTTTCCCAAACCTCAAAATGCATATAAATACACCTCCCACCTCACTCATACTTCAGTTAAATGTATAGCCAAGAAGTGAGGTGTATAAAAAGGAGTAAACAGCATACAAAAAGAGGAACTGGAAAAAAATTATGTGCTTTATACAAAAAAATCATAACCACAAAAAATAGGGTGGGTCTCATGGACTCTTGCCACTATGAAAGAAATAAATTTATCAGGTAAGTTCTTACATAAATTATGTTTTCTATCATGTAAGTGGCAAGAGTCCATGAGCTAGTAACATATGGGATAAAATACCCAAGATGTGGAAGTCCACGAGCCACTAGATAAAATAAAAACAGCTATTTCCGCTGAGAAATTAAACCCCAAAAATAATTAAGTTTTCTTAAAAATTTTAAAAACAAATCCTCAAATCAAAGGCATTAGAATCAAGCTGAGACAACTGCCTGAAAAACCTATCCCCCAAAGGCTGCTTCCGAAGAAGCAAACACATAAAAAAGGTAAAGTTAGAAAAAGTATACAAAGAAGACCAAGTTGCTTCTTTGCAAATTTAATCAACTGAAGCTTCATTCTTGAGAACCCAAGAAGTGGCAACTGATCTAGTAGCATGAGCTGTAATTATCTAAACTTTGTGAATTAAAAATCTCAACCAAAAAAACTGTGAAATAACAGAGGTTTTCTGACCTTTCCTGGAGTCAGAAAAAATAACAAATAGAAGTCTTTCTGAAATCTTAAGTAGCCTCAACATAATATTTCAAAGCTCTTCTTACCACATCCAAAGAATGTAAAGACCCTTCAAGAGTATTCTTAAAATTAGGACAAAAAAAAGGAACAACAATTTCCTTATTGATGTTGTTAGAATTCACAACTTAAGGCAAAAAATAAAACGAAGTCCGCAAAACAGCTTTATCTTGATGGTAAATGAGATAAAGAGACTCACAAGAGTGAGCAGACAATACAGAATCTCTTCATGCAGAAGAGATAGCCAAACGAAATAACACTTTCCAAGAAAGTAATTTAATGCCCGGAAAATGCATAGACTCAAAAGGAGGAGCCTGTAAAATTTTCGAAACCAAAATTGAGACTCCAAGGAGGAGAAATAGATTTAAAAACAGGTTTAATATGAATCAAAGCCTGAACAAAACAGTGAATATCAGGAAGTTTAGCAATCTTTCTATGAAATAAGACAGAAAGTGTAGTGATCCTCCTTAACCCTCCCACCTCTCTGATCCTCCCAAATAGCTCTCTAACCCTTCCCCTATCACTAATGGTGGCTATTTTTAGTACTGGCATATTTTTTTTATTATTATTATTATTTATTTTTTCTCTGTAGTGTAGTGGTCCCCACATCTTCCCCCTCCGGCGATCGTTTTGCAGTGTAGGCCCCATCCCACTCCCTCCCCCCTCTGCTGCTGGGTCACCCACCATCCACCTCCCACTTTCCCTCTCACACCTCCGGCCGGCACCAGAAGATTATGGTTACAGACGGTGACACACACCGGGGGGGTGGTTATCAACGTGTCAACTTTCCTGCCTTCGCCGGCCCAATATGCCCGCCTAAGCTCGCCTCACATCGCCGCCGCGGACCTGAAAAATTTCGCCTAAGTTATCAAATAAAGCTGTCAAAAAGCTGCGCACCAAGTACGGGGCGATGAGCAGCGGACTGTGAGAGTTATTACTCATCCGATCTCGCTGCTCTTCGGCTTTTTCCCAGCTTTATTGCTAGCCTGTCACTAAGCACTCACACTAAACTGCACTGTTCTACCCCCTATACCGGCGCCCCCGGAGCCCCTCGCAACTAAATAAAGTTACTAACCCCTAAACCGCCGCTCCTAGACCCTGCCGCAACTCTGATAAATGTATTAACCCCTAAACTGCCGCTCCTAGACCCTGCCGCAACTCTGATAAATGTATCACCGCTGCCACCTACATTATACCTAGTAACCCATATCCTGCCCCCCTATACCGTCGCCCTCTATAATAAAGTTATTAACCCCTATCCTGCTGATCCCGCACCTCGCCGCAACTAAATAAATAGTTTAACCCCTAAACCGCCGCTCCCTGAACCCGCCGCAACCTAGATTAAATTTATTAACCCCTAATCTGCCCCCCCTACACCGTCGCCACCTATAATAAATTTATTAACCCCTATCCTGCCCCCCACTACACCGCCGCCACTGTAATAAAATTATTAACCCCTAAACCTAAGTCTAACACTAACACCCCCCTAACTTAAATATTAATTAAATAAATCTAAATAATATTTCTATTATGAACTAAATTAATCCTATTTAAAACTAAATACTTACCTTTAAAATAAACCCTAATATAGCTACAATATAAATAATAATTATATTGTATCTATCTTAGGATTTATTTTTATTTTACAGGCATCTTTCAATTTATTTTAACTAGGTACAATAGCTATTAAATAGTTATTAACTATTTAATAGCTTACCTAGCTAAAATAAAGAGAAATGTACCTGTAAAATAAAAACTAAGCTAAGTTACAATTACACCTAACACTACACTATACTTTAATAAATTATTCCTATTTAAAACTAAATACTTACCTGTAAAATAAACCCTAAGATAGCTACAATGTAATTAATAATTACATTGTAGCTATTTTATGAATTATATTTATTTTACAGGTAACTTTGTATTTATTTTAGCTAGTTAGAATAGTTATTAAATAGTTATTAACTATTTAATAACTACCTAGCTAAAAGAAATACAAAATTACCTGTAAAATAAATCCTAACCTAAGTTACAATTAAACCTAACACTACACTATCATTAAATAAATTAAATAAATTAACTACAAATAACTACAATTAAATACAATTACATAAACTAACTAAAGTACAAAAAAAAGCTAAGTTACAAAAAATAAAAAAAATAGGTTACAAACATTTTAAAAATATTACACCAATTTTAAGCTACTTACAGCTAATCTAAGCCCACTAATAAAATAACAAACCCCCCAAAATAAAAAAAAATCCCCTACCCTATTCTAAATTAAAAAAGTTCAAAGCTTTTTTACCTTACCAGCCCTTAAAAGGGCCTTTTGTGGGGGCATGCCCCAAAGAATTCAGCTCTTTTGCCTGTAAAAGAAAAATACAACCCCCCCCAACATTAAAACCCACCACTCACATACCCCTAATCTAACCCAAACCCCCCTTAAAAAAACCTAACAATAATCCCCTGAAGATCATCCTACCTTTAGTCGTCTTCACTCAGCCGAGCAGCGATGAAACTGAAGAGGAGACCCGGAGCGGCAGAAGTTATCATCCAAGGGGCGCTGAAGAAATCTTCCATCCAATGAAGTGATCCTCCAAGCGGCGCTGAAGAATTCTTCCATCCGGATGATGTCATCTTCCAAGCGGCGCTGGAGACGCCTTCTATCTGGGCGATGTCATCTTCCAAGCGGGGTCTTTAATCTTCAATCTTCATCCCGCCGACGCGGAACATCCTTCTTTACCGACGGACTACCGACGAATGCAGGATCCTTTAAGGGACGTCATCCAAGATGGCGTCCCTTCAATTCCGATTGGCTGATAGGATTCAATCAGCCAATCGGAATTAAGGTAGGAAAAATCTGATTGGCTGATGGAATCAGCCAATCAGATTCAAGTTCAATCCGAATGGCTGATCCAATCAGCCAATCAGATTGAGCTTGCATTCTATTGGCTGTTCCGATCAGCCAATAGAATGCAAGCTCAATCTGATTGGCTGATTGGATCAGCCAATCGGATTGAACTTGAATCTGATTGGCTGATTCCATCAGCCAATCAGATTTTTCCTACCTTAATTCCGATTGGCTGATAGAATCCTATCAGCCAATCGGAATTGAAGGGACGCCATCTTGGATGACGTCCCTTAAAGGAGCCTTAATTTGTCGGTAGTCCGTCGGTAAAGAAGGATGTTCCGCGTTGGCGGGATGAAGATTGAAGACCCCGCTTGGAAGATGACATCGCCCGGATAGAAGGCTTCTTCAGCGCCGCTTGGAAGATGACATCGCCCGGATGGAAGAATTCTTCAGCGCCGCTTGGAGGATCACTTCATCGGATGGAAAATTTCTTCAGCGCCCCTTGGATGATAACTTCTGCCGCTCCGGGTCTCCTCTTCAGTTCCATCGCTGCTCGGCTGAGTGAAGACGACTAAAGGTAGGATGATCTTCAGGGGATTAGTGTTAGGTTTTTTTAAGGGGGGTTTGGGTTAGATTAGGGGTATGTGGGTGGTGGGTTTTAATGTTGGGGGGGTTGTATTTTTCTTTTACAGGCAAAAGAGCTGAATTCTTTGGGGCATGCCCCCACAAAAGGCCCTTTTAAGGGCTGGTAAGGTAAAAGAGCTTTGAACTTTTTTAATTTAGAATAGGGTAGGGCATTTTTTTATTTTGGGGGGGGTTCTTATTTTATTAGGGGGCTTAGATTAGGTGTAAGTAGCTTAAAATTGGTGTAATATTTTTAAAATGTTTGTAACCTATTTTTTTTATTTTTTTAACTTAGCTTTTTTTTTTGTACTTTAGTTAGTTTATGTAATTGTATTTAATTGTAGTTATTTGTAGTTAATTTATTTAATACATTTAATGATAGTGTAGTGTTAGGTTTAATTGTAACTTAGGTTAGGATTTATTTTACAGGTAATTTTGTATTTCTTTTAGCTAGGTAGTTATTAAATAGTTAATAACTATTTAATAACTATTCTAAATAGCTAAAATAAATACAA